>NW_010186035.1:52874-62705 GCF_000695765.1 Mesitornis unicolor
GAATCTCTTAAGGCTGTCCAAGGACTAACTTTTTGTTCTCTTTAATCTTTTTTTGCCTATTAAAGGAAGTTTATTTGTGTAGATATAGATATAGAGATATAGATAGAGATATAGAGATAGAGATATAGATATAGATATAGATATAGATATAGATATGTTTGTATATGCACATACACCACATGTGTGTATATAGAAGTATTTATCTGTATATATGTTTATGTATGCATCTACACCATATATATATGCATATATACACCATAAATATATATATGGTGAACATGCATATATATATACATATACACCATAAATAAATATATATATATGGTGAGCATGCATTTATACACAATAAATATATATGCTGAACATGTATATGTGCACCATACATACATTTGTATGTATGATGTGTATTTGCA
The DNA here is from genome assembly GCF_000695765.1 of Mesitornis unicolor. Classification (NCBI taxonomy): domain Eukaryota; kingdom Metazoa; phylum Chordata; class Aves; order Mesitornithiformes; family Mesitornithidae; genus Mesitornis; species Mesitornis unicolor. Next base: position 53,288 of record NW_010186035.1, read on the forward strand.
TGTGCTCCATATACTTACATGCATATATACACCATATATACAGATAAACCTCCTTTAAGAGGAAAAAATATATTAAAGAATACGCATGTGTGAGTTTTGGCTGATCAGATCTGCATATCAGTAGTTCCTGGACTCCCACTAGGACAAGCAATCTAATTGCTGCAGAGAAACCCGCTCACCATTTATCATAAAATGGATTTATTTAAATTTCCCCATACATCTGCAGTTCTGCAGCAATCTGGATTTCAAGGCACGAATGACTGGAAACAGAAGCTGCCCTTGTCCTGATCTGAACCAGCCAGAATGGAAAGTGCAACTTTAGCAGCTGGTTTTTTGGAAAAGTATAGATACTTCCTTTACAGAAATTCATACTTGATACAATTTCTAAACTTCTCATTACTGTTGCAAGGCGGGGGTTTTTGCGATCTAAGGAGTCATAAGTGTGTTGTATCTTGTGATAGCATGCACATGATCCATCGCTGTCCGTTAATCATTGCTAATTGCAGCAGATAATCTCTCTGAGGCAGTATCTGAGGTTTTAAACTTGAGGGAAGCAGAGCAGTGTGCGGAGATGCTGCTGAGGTCCTTTCAGGGGATTTTGGCACATCAAGGACCCTCTGTGTGGTTCCCATATTCCTTTCAGCTCCAAGCCTGTCCCCGCTCTGTAGAAGGAGAGCGGGGAGTGGCAGCCAGCAAGGCCGGGAGCCAAATGATGCAATCCATGGCCAAAGGATTCGCTTCTGACCGGCGGCTGCTGAACTTGTGGAGGGGTTTGGCTGCCTCCCAAGCTCCCAAAATGGCCCCTTTCAGAGCCCTTCGGGGCGTCCTTCCTGCACGGCGAACGGATTTTGGGAATGTATGCCTTTTAGTGGAAATGACTGTGGTCACCTCCTGGTATTTGAAAGCTCTGCTTCCCTTCTCGTGCTGCGTCTGCAAAGTGGTGCCATGCTCCTGTGAATATCCAGAGAAAACGCATCCCTCCCCGAGTGCCGCCGCAGCCACGCGATGCTCCCTGTGTGTGCTCGTTGAGCCAAGAGTTAAAATTCCTTCCAAGTGGCTTTGATGAATGGACGCATTTTTTTACTCAATATGGGGTTTTGGCTTTTGTAGCTAAGTGGGCTTTTAGTTTTGTCCTTTTTATTCTATTGCTCCTTGTAGAGATTTTTCTGACCGCTGCAGTGCTTTAACAATGGGTTATAGCCATTGGCCCGGTTAAGCATGCAGGGAAAATTGCTTTGAATGTGGTATTAATCAAAGCGGCCATTGAAATGAAAGGATAACTGCTGAAATATATTTGAAATAATCTGGAAATTAAAAGGACTAGTGCTGGTTTTCAGAAAGGGCTTCCAATATTGGGTGTAGTCTCCTTCTACAGCCACTAAAGACGCAAGAAATCCACTTATTTCAGAAAACTCTGAGCATCCGCCTTCTGAAAGTCAGTGTTTCCTGGTGGGGCCTCAACATTTGCTGGACACCTCTGTGTAGTCACCATGAGGAGCATAAGTAAATGTATTTATGTAGTTACTATAAGGAAAGCAGCTGCTTTAAAAATGCCAGCTTTTTCCAAGCTTTAGGTTGAGGTTTTTGTTGTTTGTTTGTTTGTTTTCCAGAACTAAGCACAGATGCTTAGGTCAGACTCGTGCTAAATGCGTGTTCAATCAAAATATATGTACGTTTTTTCAAGATTGTAATACATTTTTGTTTCTTGTTTGATTCCCAGTGGAGCTGGAGCACAGGATCGACTTTGAGCTCAGGGAAGGCCTGGTAGAGAGCAGATACTGGTCCGCAGTCACGTCCCACACTGCCTATTGGTCATCTCTGGATATTGCTCTCTTCCTCCTCACCTTCATGTACAAACATGACCAAGAAGACACCGACAAATCCAATTTGGATGCTATTTGAGTTTTTTGACTGGGGATGGGGAGGGACGGGAGAGGAAATTTTAAAACAAATGGCACAGAACTGACGTTTTACTGCTGCCCTGCAGTATCTGTGGCATGGAGGTTTCAGGTTTAAGTGCATGTTTGGATTTTATTCCTATTTCTAAAGAGCAAAAAATGATTTGTATTTAGAAGCACTTTATCGTTTTGAACATTTTTGCAGTGCTTAATTAGGCCTGAGATGATCCCAAATTCTTGTTAACTTTGACTGTATAAAAAGCCAATCCAACGTGTAGCATCCCGTAAGCACGGTTGTGCAGTGTGCTTGGGTGACTTAACTTGTTAATGACCATAATTGCTGTTTAGTTCATTAAAGTATAAAAAAAATAGTTGATTTAAAAAAGAACCAAAACAAAAAACCAACCAACAACTAAATTAATTTCCATTAACCAAAATATATGTGAGATACAAACCTAAAACTGCCATGTTCTGATGTTTTGTGTATCAGTAAATAACAAACGGTGGTGTCATTTTTCTAGGATTTATTCAGCTCCACATCCTATTATCCACAGTACCATTGAGAGACCATTCTGACTCCTGGCTTCTGAGGGTGTATTATGCATTTAGAAACTAATGCTGAAAAAAGCATGAAGCAAATATTGGAAATACTGTAATTATAATTTATTATTCTCTCTAATCGTTTCATTTTATCCCAGTGTATAAAACATTACTTTTTTACTGGTTTCTTTTGACATAATTTAAGAACCACATTTATTTTCTACAGTGTTAAGACTTTTTTCTCAGAAATACATATCTTTGTACTACTATCCAAATGAATATATGGACACTGTGGCACACTTTAAGTATTTTTTCATTAAAAATAAATATTTGTGGTTTCACACAAATGACATCAGTCACATTTTTCACAAAGGTAACCGACTGCCTTTGCTTTTTAGGTCCCAAACTTTTCTCAGGCGTATGAAGGTTCTGACCTCACATTGGACTTGGTTTGCAGAGGGTCCAGCTGTCTTCTGCTTACCGTTATTAAATGTGTATGTGTGTGTTTGTATAATAATGTATAATAATAATAATGTATGTATATTTATATTCGAGGATCTTAAACTTGGTGAGGCGTGACAACACCAGAGCTTATAGATTAGGTTTGTATCTGAAACCGCTTCAGGAGAAGCGGAGAGAGCAGCGTTGATGAAAGGAAATAATCTCCAAATGAAACACTAAAAGGTCATTGCTGAGATTTTTAAACCTCTGGAGCAGAAGTGTGAGATATGTGGCCTCTGGCTGGGGTATTTATGATCTGTGTGGTGTATGTAGGAGCTGCAGAATCTAAGATTTTGTTTAGAAAAAGAAAAAGCAGGCTGTGGTGTTAGGGAATAGCAGTGGTCTCGGTGTAAGCAGATGTGGCAGCACCAGCGGCTCGGCGATGTGCAACCCACCCAGATGTCCCTGTTGGAAATTCGGGGGTGGAGAGAGAATATTATTCTCCTAAATACTATTATTTGGGCTGTTGCTTGTTTCTTCGGTCCATAGTGCAATGGGGAAGGAATTGGGAGGTAGGGCTGTCTGATGGGGTTGTGGATTTAGGAATAATTATGACGGGGGGGGAAATAATGCAAGGAAAAAGGAAAGGGAGGAGTGGAGGGGAATGTGAAGGGAAGAAACGGCACTGCTATAAATGTAATGAAAGAGTAACAGAGATGTTCAGAGGGTGTGAAGGGCCATGCTTCAGTGTGGATGTCTGTAAAAACTCATCCAGCCTCAGTGAACCATAACTCCTGCCTGACATGTTTACCTTGGTTGATGAACAATCATAAAAAATTAAAGTAACCCTCGAAGAGAAGAAAGCTCACCAGCTCTGCGCCAGAAAACAGGCTGTTGTTTGCATTACTGCCTTTCCAGATAAGTTGTTTAATCAGCTCTTCCTAATTAGGAGAACTTAAGCATAAAAGGAGAATCTCCTTTTATATTTAGAGCGTGCAAAGCATTTCCAAATGTGCGCGGGTTGTGGTGTTTTTCGGCTCTTTGAGTTGGATCATGTCACTGCTGTGATATCCCCTTACACTGCAGGATCTACACTAGATCTCTTTTTTTAAACTCTGTCAAGAAAAGAGGGTTAATTCCTGTAATTCTTGTGGTCTGTGTAAACTCTGCTGTTGTCCAGAACGTGTTTCAGATTTATGGGCATCGCAGCGTGCCGGGGCTCGCTGACTGCTCCCATATAAGGGATCAGATCCTGCTTTTCTGTACATACCCCTTGGTAAATCAGGGAGAAGATGGAGCTGAGAATTAAACCACATTTCTGGGAGGAGAAGGGTTGATAACGACCGATACCTGATCATCGCTTTGCATTTTTCCTGCGTTAATGGATATGTGTATGATTCTGTTCTACTTTGTAACGTGAAGCATTTACCGATCTCCAAGCTTAATTACAAAGAGAGAACATATCTTGAAAGAATAAATGGAGATTTATTCTAATAGGAATAATTCTAGTCTAAGATGTTAAGCACGCTGCGGGTAGACTTTCATCTTTTTAATCCTCAAAAGAGGTCTCTTGCAGCCATGAAGTACTAGTTAAAAACTCAATTTTGATGTTAGAAAAAGGGTTGCCCCGTTCCTGTTCTGCAGCGTAACACGGATTCAAGTAGGGTCACGTCTCTGCATGCTAAAAGTCTAAATTTCACGCTTACAACTTTCTGGTCAGATGGTCCGTGGCATAATCTAGAGCAGGAATGTCCTGGCTTCCAGTTACTGCCTTGTTTTCTCCTGCAAGAGCGATGTTTAGCTTCACAAGCTGCAGGGACTGGTGGTTTTTCTTGAGAAACCAAGATAAGGGAAATGCTCTGTGCTGCTGTTGGTCTTTGACTGATACCGAGCTGTTTTCCGAAACTTGTCCTTCAGTACTTCATCCAAATTTGGCACTTACAGCTTTTTTTGCTACGAGGTCATTTTTGCAGATAGTAATATTTAATGTTTATTATTTTTTTTACTGAATCCCATCCCTTTGCTCCTAATTGTCAAGGTTTTACTACAGCCTCCCTTGCCCTTGCTCTCTCCCTGCTTTTTATTGCCCCAGTTTCTGGAGTTAGAGGCCTTTGCTTTATTCCACCGTGACTGTGGCTGGCCAACGTCAATTATTTTATCTCCTTTCTTAATCAGTGTTGTTAGGCTGAATCGAAGCATGTTTCACATTCTCGTGCATATATTATGCCTGGTTGCCACCTCTTCCTCCTTCATGGTTTTCTGGTGCTTGTTTTCCATGCTGGTCATCAACCAAGCTGCCTCTGCTTTTAGTTTAATCAGTAGGAACTGATTTCTTTTTTTTCAAGTTGACTTCATGAATCAGTGTCACCTGTTTGCGGTCAGAGAGTGAATGTCTGTTTGTGTGCCCTCTGCCCAGCAAGTTTATCTGAAATCCGTTGTTTCTCCTTTGGCCGTTATTAGCCTGCAGATTGGGCTTCTGCCTCCGCACATTGTTTATCTGCTGAAGCTGGGCTGCAGGTGATTGACCCATGGTGTTTTATGGGGTCATCTCCCCTTCACCACCATTCATCTTTAGAGGCTTTTCCACACCAAAACGCAGTAACACTGCGACGTGCGCTGAGGTATTTTCAGTTTTCTAAGCATTCTCCTGGTCGCTTTCCATCTGCAATTGCAGCGCCCACTTCTCATTCCTTCCCCAGACTCCGTGCCTATTGTCTTTGCTGCTTGCAAAAAGCTTTAAAATCTTTTTTTTAAATGTCACCCATGTGACAATACCATTTTCTGGTTTGTTGGATGGACTTCAGCCTGATGTTTTCCTTGCATGCCATGTTCAATCTCCATTTAATAATAATTGTATGCAAAATCAAACTTTCTCTTGGTTTAGCTCTTCCCTCCCTCTTCCAGCTTCTCCCTTGCCCATTGCATTCAAGTGTTGGGTTTCCATTTCTCCTTTGATTTCTCTGGAACTGAATCTTGCTTCGTGAGTGTTTAAGCATGGCCTGCACATCCTCAAGGCTTAAAAAGTGGGAGCTTTGAAGCCCACTTGATGCCCAAGAGACACATATGGCTGCCACGATTGCTGGACAAATGTAGCTTTCAAGATGGGCTTGCATGTCCTCTCTTCACTGCATTTTTGTCCTCCATCAGTTAACTCTGGGGCTAACAAAGCATTTTCTGTCACTGTCAGTGAATTTTGGCACATTAGTGATCCAAGCTGGCCTCTCCCAAGGCTGGCTCCTTGCTCTTTGGGTTTCTCCTGCATCCCTGAAGGCCCATTTCACCCCCTCTTTGCTGTGGATGTCACAATGCTTTGTGTTTCTCCGTTTCTCCCATTGCAGAAGCGCTTAAAACCGCATGCAGGGCTCACAGTGTGTTGACACGGTCTTCTCTTCCAAGGAGTAAGAGGAGAGGTCCTAATTCATGGGGAGAAATGCCTGGCCAGCAAAGTTTCATATCGCCCGGAGGTCAGTGCTCTCTGTGCCATCAGAAAGCAAATTCCAGTATCAGCCTTTTCCCCAAAAATGCTGTCTCCTCAGCTGCAGCAGCTCTTGACTGGCAAACCTTGGCCAATCCTTTCCCCTGGAGAGCGAAAAGTCAGCGAGTCCCCTGCAGACACGAGATGTCCCAGGGGCAATGTCTTGCGGTTTTGAAACCCTCGATAATTTATTATGGGTTTCTGCCATGGATTAACTCCCCTCTTTGTTTCTCAAATAAAATAACCATTGCTTGCAGCTGCCCGTTCCCCGGTGCCTCATCAATCGTAAGCATGGACATGGGAGACGTGAAATGGCCCTGACCAGACCCTTGAGCTCCAAGGACCCCATGTCCAATTTGTTACTCTTACTGGATTTATGGCTCTTTCAGTATCTCCTTGGAAGTCCCTGTCACACTTGAATTTGTGATATCTCTTCATCTACTGCTGTCTTTCATACCTACCCGAAACTGGAAACCAGTTTGTACCACCACCGGAAAGATGGTGACGGCCCGCATGTCTCTGGTGCATTTGCACAGCTTGTGTTTTCAGAACTGAGTCACTGCGTGCGCCGTGGTTTTCAGACTCCAAATATTCAGGTTTTGCAGGGTAAGGACCTAGAAGGCTGGGGATGGAGACAATTTCCATTAACTTTCAACACTGGAAAAGGCAACGGTGAATGATTGGGGTGTGCAAAGGCTGAGCCTTTGTAAGAGGACGTGGTTTTGGGGCCGTGGTGCTCATGAAATCTGGGTGCTGAGCTGGCCGGTGCTGCCAAAGCCCCTGGTTTGTCATTTTCTCTTTCTTACCCTGCTCCCATCTTCTTGTGCTAAAGGGCCAACTGAGGACCATGCAGTTTTCCGCCTAAAAATGCCAATATCCTGCTCCGCTGATTTCCCAGAACGTTTAATCCTGCAGGATTTGTTCAGAACTTATTTTCACTTTCATAATTACTTCTTGAGTAAACCAATACTTAACGTTTAAAAATAACTTGCCGTGCTTTCAACATTGCTAGACGCACTTTCGGTAGGGAAATGGCTAGACCGATGTGCAAAGAGGGACCGACCGCTTCCAAAACTGACCCTGTTCATCTCCCAGCTGGTCACAGGGGATGCCACTGCTACACTGCACCAGTAGCTCCACACTGTGCTTCGTATAAGGTGAGACATTGCTGGAAAAGGAATATCTAAACCATCTTGGATATGGTGGTGGTGTTCAATGCTGCAGGAGGGCCTTATCCTGAAACAGCAGCTGGATCTTCTGTGGTTTTGGATGGGACAGCGATGTCTCCTGGCATGGAGACACGCTCCTCCTCCTCCTTTATGTGTATCAGACTGGCCCTTGCATGCGATTGAGCTTGGGCTTTTTCAAATTTTCATATAAACTGGCGTATTAAAAACCAGCAGGGAGGTGAGGTCACTTTGTGTGGTTGCAGAAAAGGGAAGCGGGTGGAAATGTTCCTCCCAGCGATGCGCGCTGCGCTGTCACGAAACAAACCTGCTGTCTCCTCCACGCTGGAGAGCCCACGTCTGCGTTTGGCAGACGGGTGGGAGAAGCGCTGATTAAATCAAGGCAGAGCTTGGCAGGGCTGAGGAGCAGCCCCAGCACGTGTCCAACACATGTCCTGGCCTGATGCTCCGTCAGAAGCCATGGGTGCAGGACAGCAGTGAGTGGGATGGGAGCCACTGCCCCTTCCTCTCCAATCCTGTCCCTGCCTCCAACTCCCCTTCGGTTTTTGGGGTTGGGTGATCCCACTCCCCATGAGCACATCTGAGCTAAGGAGCTGAACCCCCTCGAGCTTATTCCCATCCCAGGGGTCACCTGGCATGCGGTCTCCAGCCCATTTTTGGTGCACGGCTGCAGTTCTGGAGCACCAGGAGCCATCGCTTCCCTACCTGGAGCCACCCAAATTCGGTGGGTTAAGTCCGTGGGATTAACGTGTCTTGTCTGACCTCCTGCAGGCGACAGCTTTCCACTGGAGCTGCTTTCGAGGGTTTATTTGCTTTATTTCCCAAGTTGCTGGGCTGACAGAGCATCGCAGCTTTGACATCTGCAACCACAAAGGCTTGGGGAAGGAAAAAACATTGAGGATCTGCTGCTTCTTAGCCACCTCAGCAAGTGTCGGTGCCCAAAAACGCCTGCAAACTGTCTGGGTCCTGCCTTCTGCAATGCGTCCTATTCCTTTATCTCAGCTGCTCCAAGAAATTCAGAGTCGTGCAGATTTTGCAGCAAAGGCCGTGCCAATTTCTGTCTATATTTCATAATCGTGATGGCATTCTTGGCCTCCTTGGGTCTGTGATTTACGGTGACGTATTCCCAGCCTTTTGGGGGAAGGGGGAGCTCTGGACACAAGCTGTTTCTGTGCACGCATTGAGGTCCTCCTGCGCTTGGTATCTGGAGAAAAGCATGTGTGCATGCGAGCATGGATGTATATATTCTGTACATTGTACATCTGTGTCTGTGGAGTGCACTTGTTTTTCCACTGTGTTTAAATCAGGGCTTTAACGTGAGCCTAAAAGCTTCTGCAAAATAATTTCACCCTCTCCGAGTGATTTAGTTAATTAAGCGGCTAAATCAGTTCTTGCTGACTCTCCCTGAAGATACCCCTCCTGAAGGAGATTTTTTCTGTAGATTTGGATGAAACGCAAGGGTTGAGTCATGAGTTTTCTCTCTGGCTTGGCTGCCGGAGCAGGGAATGTTGCTCACAATATTGGCCGTTGCCGTATGCTTTTTTCATTAAGCAAAAGGGTGCAACTTGCTGTTTGCTTCCCCCTCCGCTGACTCACTCCCCGAATATGTTTCTGGTTAGGATGCCTCAGGACTTCTTCCTGACATAAGGTTTTCTACTTTGCGGTTTGCTTTGCGAATTGCCTCAGCCAGCTCTAAAACATCCCAGGGAGGAGAGGACGGGTGTTTTGGAGAGCAGCAGGAGCAGCAAGGTGCTTACCTGGGTTTTGGGTGTTTTGTGTGCCAGCAGACCCAGGGAAGTTCTCCCAGTTCAAGAAGGACAAGAAACAACTGGAGAGAGCCCAGCGAGGAGCCACTGAGGTGATGGGGGACTGGAGCA
>NW_010186036.1:0-78983 GCF_000695765.1 Mesitornis unicolor
GTTTCCGTGATAGCTACTACATTGTAGTTATGGCAGGTGAACACTTTTCTCATACACTGGTCTTCTAATGTTTAAGAGTAGTGGTGTTGCATAACAGGAGGTAACATCTGAGCTGGGAAGCATAAGGCACTGTAGTAGCATTAGCAAATAAAATATTCAAATTTATGCAAAAAATTGGAGGTTTTAGTAGGAAGATACTCAATTTTCCAGTCACTCTACTTCCTCCAAAGAAGATAAATATAACCATGATACTTTCTCTAAGAGAAACAACTGAGCATTTCCTCCCCAAAGGGAGAGAATACCAGAATTTCTGCTAATAAAAGCTGCCGAAGTTTGGAGAAAGTATGAAAGTCTTCATAAAGAATAACATTAAGCAGGTCAGCGCTTTCCCTAAGGGACTATTCTGACAGTTGGATATCAACTCATGTTTCCTTTCTACAGCTTCAGTACTCAGAATATTGGCTGAGGAGAAGATGATGTAGGAACAACGGTATCAGCTACCCAAAGATGCCTCTGTGCTGAACAACAGAAAAGCTTTAGTAATAATACTGGTAGTACAAAACTAGAAAAAGTACCTTGCTTGTTACATCCTGGAAGCATCTCTGATAAGTTTTTATCAGTCTTACATGACACACATTTTTCCTCTTATAGTTAAAATAGATTCTAAAAATCTTTTTTTTTCTTTCCCTTTTTATCGTGAGTCAAAATTGCTAATTTAATGTGCATGAAGATCTTGGATTATCCAGCATGTGCTAAACATAGCTACTGAACATTTGCCAGGTGTCAGAACTTTGCAGATATTGTTTGTGGAATTCTTTATATTGACTACATTAGAAACATGGATGATTAGCAATGATTACCACAGTAGTTTGCGAAGGCTTACAGATGGAACTCCCACTATCCTTTATGGACAGAACTTCTTGATATGTAAAAGCTTAAGCTTGGCATTCAGTGCTACTTTTAAAGAATGGCAACTGAGAAATGCAAAAATGGGCATAGTGTAGAGTTTGGAATGGCAGGTATAAAGAAGAAATAAGAATGACTGCAAATTTTTCATCAGTTCGTACCCATAGGTAACCATTAATTAATCCATTAATTTCCAGTAGCTGATTTTTGAATATGAGAATGGCATCTTTGTTTCTTGCAAAGTAAAGCAGTGATTATGGTGTGTTTTTTTTTCTTGAGCTAGGGGAATTAGTTAACATTAACAACAACTCTTGAAAAAACTCAAAGATTGTGTCTGTTCTTATAGTAATCTGTTACATTGTATTCCTCAGCATTCTGTAATAACTTTAGGGAAGGGGCCACTGTGCAACGCAATCAGCGTTTCTGGTCATTTGCTATGATTGCTTCTAAGCAGTGGAAAAGTTCTAGGACATAAGAGAACTTTGTCTTGCCAAAAGAAAGTGTAAAATACTGTAAATAGAAAATTGCGTGTTTTGCAATGTGGCTAAAGTATGTCTCCCCTTTAACAGAATGGCTTCCTTGGTTTTGTCATCACCTATCATTTGTGAAACCTACCTTTTCTGCCTTTGACAATTATAGCCAGTGAATTATGGAAAATTGTTTAAATTAAAGTAAACGCTTTGCCTAAAACTGAACACACAATTTTACCTAAAAATTAACAAAGTGTCATTATTTATTAATCCCGTTGCAATAATTCCTTTGTTTGGAGAAATTACTTCTTTTAATTTTTAAGACGGGCCTTGATCCTTTGCTGCAGACATACATTGCAAATAAATGTCCATGTTAACTAAATCCTGCTTCTATCCCACTGAGGATAATGCAACTGAATATCAATTGCACTTAATTAATTAGTTTAACTTTACAGCAGTTTACAAATAATCCCCATGAGTTTTGTTGCTGCCTACTTGCTTGTCTGTACTTATTATTATGCTCACTGAAAGCATAAACATAATTAAAATGCTTTCCTAGATTTTTTTGCCTCCTACGTTGGAATGTGTACTTTGTTTTCATGCCACTTCATAAGACAATCTGTATTAAGACTCAGGCTCAGATCTTCAGAAAATACATTGTTTTTATCAGGTCTGATATCCTGTAGGCCTGTACTTGGACCCTTACACATGGAAGCTAATTAGTTGAGCTCTAAGGAAAAGCAGGGAAGAAGATTAAAATAAAGACATGAATGGCCATTATTTCTTCTCTTACTGGAGATACTTATGGTGGTTTTGGAGTCACAGTATATTTCTGGTAGCTTTTTTGGTAATTTCTGATACCTAGAAGCTTGACACATAACAAAAATCACAATAAAACAGAAACTTTATTGGAGATTTTCTGGTTGGAAACAAGTTTTTGGTGAGTAATGTGATAACACAACTAATTTATGATTTTAAAATCTAACTGTCAAATATTCAGATGAACACTATTGCTGAATCTTCAGAAGTGGAGAGACAGTGGTATAACCCCAGTCTTGTTCTCAGAGAACATTTAGATATTTTAAAGTTATTAAGTATAGAGTGTTAAGTGTTTAGGTATACTTCTGCTTGGCAAGTTCTAGTAAGGAGTAATTCCTGCCTAGGATATACTGAATGTCACACATAAGCTGCTGGTAAGACTGCAACAGGAAGTGGCCACAGGAGGAAGCAGTTCCTTCCTGCCCCTGCCAGAAACCAAGAATTACCACTTATCAAGTACACATAAATGTCTAATTCTCTGAAAATTTCAGAGCTTGAATTTTGACCCTCCAGAAATATTGTGGATACTCCTTGTGTACTGTGTGGATACAAAATGTATTCTAGACTTGAGTAAGAGTGAGACCATCTTTTGACCACGTGACAGTCGATCAGGCAAGTAGCAATTGCCATTCCGTCAATCACAGAGATTTCATTAAACTCCTTATAAACAGCACAGTTTTGCACCAAGTAAATCCATGTAATACAAAAATGTTGTAGCCATATGCATTTGCAAACATTTCTAAGGGGATCTCATGTCAAGATTGCACTGAGAGTTTATAAACATTTTCGTATTAGCAGCTATACCCCATGAACCATGAGCATTTTTAAATCTGCAAGAACAGGAGTGCTTAACTCTTTGAACTGAAGGACTACCTTAGACCTTGATACATTAAGCCCTAACTCAACCCACTAGAGACAAGATAGAGATTAAGGCAGTTGACTGACCATGAAAAGAAATTGTTATGTATAACTTCGCCAAATAAAAAGTATGGAGCAAAAAGGTTATGATATTTGTTAACATATACTTGAAAAGGGCAAATACCAAGATAGGGGAATTTTTATTTTAGAATTACTGGATGAAATTAAGCAACAAAAATGAGCTTGAATAATGAAATATTCTTTACAGTGAGATTAGATACTACACAATTGAAAAGCCTCACAAGAAAAGCAAGAGAAAATTGAAAATTAGCATCGTGTGGAAATTGCTCTATGACAGATTTGGAATGTATCTGCACTGTACTAGGAATGGATAGATGGCATAGTAACACCAGGAATTCCTAACCATGGTTGCATTTAGCCACTGCTGTGGAATGTATAGAATACAAGTTATCAAAAGTCTGTCTTTGCACAGTAAAATATAATTGCTCTGAGAAATTTCTCTCTATATAATAAAACATAATTGGATTCACTCTTTTGTAAGATCTATTGGTAATTCAGAATTATCAATATTTCATTATTGTACTAGAAAAAATACCTTTTCTACAGTTTTTACAGTATTAGTGTCACATACTTTTTCAAACTAGATAAATTGCAAAGACATTCATGTATATGTAAATGTAGCACATAATACAGTGTAAAAAAACCCAGAGCATCACAGTGACTCTAAAATGTATTGTAGCTCTTGCAAAAAAGATGTTATCTTTACTTTGCAGAAGGGTTTTATCGTGCTCATAAATATATATAGCTGTGAGTATGTCGAAAGCAGCTAACGCAGGATCGCTTAGCTGAGTGGGAGGTGATGCAGGACTGTGCTATTAGTGAGCAGGAGGTGGGAGGTGACTGGGGCTGATGGGCAGGTGGGATCCAGTATTTATATACATATGTTTACAGGTATTTTTAGATGAGATATAAATATGTAAATGTTAATTCAATGAGATTGCTTGCCTCAAGGGTAGATAGAATGATGTAATAACTCAGAGTGAGGCAGCATAGTAGAATGGACTGAGCATGATAACTGTGAGACAAGAACACACATTTTTAAATTCTGATTTCTCCACAGTAGTACCTTCTCGGTGTTTGCTCTTCCCTGTCTGTTCTATCGCAGCTTTGGCTGGACATACATGCTCAGATGTATTTCATATATACTTGCAGCTTACTATGGCATGGTTAAGAAATAAAAGATGACATCTGTACTGGCTAGTGATTTAGAGAGGTGGGCAGTAGCACCGGAGGAAAAAAAACCCTCTATATAACTGTTTTATGCAATTTGCCTTATCTTAGCTTTTTTCCTATTCTCTTGGTCAAGTTGAAACCTATTCATTTCTGTTACACTCATACAGTCTTCAGCGATTCTCTCTCCTGTTGTTTCTCACTTACTGTTTGTTAATGAAACTAGACCTATGAATCTTTTCATCATAAGATTTTTCTGTTTTCTTTTTAGGATATCCACAGATTTTTCTCCACGCTGATGTGCCCAACTCTTGTCAATATCTCTATCTATATCTCTATCTCAATATCTAGCTGTCTGTTAGTTGTGGTGCAGTTTTGATAGGCTGGGTGACATGTTTCCTGACAAAGAACAGTAATTTAAACAGCTGGATTCCCATCTCTGTCTAGCCTCCGTAATACCTATTCATCTCTTCTCTGCCTCTGTCTCTGCTGCTGGATCCTCTCATAGACCGTATATCTAGGCTGAATATGCATAACTAGTTATTTAGCATCCACCTAATATGCCTGACACCGCTTTCTTGCCTGTCTCTATTTCAGTTGTTCAGAAACAGTTCTGATGTAATCTAGCTGGCAAACTGATCCGTCTCACTAACTTTCCCTTCTCTTGACTTTCAGTTTGATAACCAAAGACCCAGATGAATATATGGGTGTCTGCAGTTTTCCTGATGTTAGTAATGGTAATTGAGAATTTTTCTGGAATTTTTGGGAGGATGCATCCTGCTCTGGGTTTGACTGTAAATACGGATGCCCTGGTAGAATTTAGGCATGATGTAGACATGTCCTGTGAGAGAGATGCAGCAAAACTGAACTAGATCAAGGGACACAAAACGATTACTGGTATGAGGATAAACTGTGTACATCTGTGACAGACTGTAGAGAAGTCTGGAAAGCTGAGCATTGTAGTTCTTAATGCCTACCAATTTGAGATACATGGTGGATTCTGAGGATATGGTAAATTAAATGGGAAAATGATGAGTCACTTAAGCTCAGTTTAGGCTGCTGAACTAGGGTAAAAGTCCCATTGATATCTATCTATTGTATCTATCTATTACATACATACTATCTGGTAACTGTTGCCTTATCTTAGAAACATGTTGGTTTCACTCCTGGTTTTTTATTTCTAAAATGTTCCAGAGAAGGAGGAAAATGTTCTTAACTTCTTGTACAGATAGATTTGGGTAGTGCCCTGGATAGACTGAATTTCTTACTAAGGCTATATAGAAGCCCACAAATCTAGCTCAATTTTCCCAAGTATCATCCATCATATCCAGACAAACATTGACAAATTTTGAGATTTTTTGACAAATTTTCACTGACCTATTTACTTTGTTTCTTATCATTAATCAGGACAGCTTTCTTGGGGTCTGTACTGACCGTTAGATTAGAAAATAGAGTCTCTAGAAGTTCTAGCAGCTCAACTTCAACACTCAGGAAGCCCATAAGTCCTTTTTCTCGAAAGTGGAACTTCCAAATGAACTCTAGCAATGTGCCTAACTTTGAAGGTGCAAAGGCAAAAAAAGCTTATATGAAATATGTACACATTGCTTCTTCCTGATACTTGCATCATGGTTCCAAGGGACCTGTCTTACTAAAGACTTCTTAATCAAAGAAACTAGCTGTCCAATATCAGGTTATGTTCTAAATATTTCCCATCCCATGGTGAAGCAGGTTTCATAGTCTCTGCATAATTGCGTTGCACAAGACTAAAACTAAACTCTACACCAGTAGAACATGAGGGAAGAGAAGTGCACTGGAGTTACAGAATGCATGTGATGAAGGCCAATGCAGATTTTGACTCCTACTCCATATTCAGAATAGGAATGTATATACCTAATTAATTCTGATTTATCACCTGGCTTTTGCCATGTATATATTTAAAAGAAAATTTGGAATGTGTTCAAAAACCCTTTCCACCATTCCCAGTCCAATTCCTATTAAAATCTAGTTCCTCTGTCTTGAAATAAAGATTGACATTTTGTTGTGTCTCATATGTCAGCTTAGATGGAGATTCTTTTAAAAATAAATATGGCAATTAAATCCCCAGGCTGCTTCAGTTTGTGCACAGCTTGTTTTTAAGTAACTGATAAAGAAGATGCAAAATTTTCAATGAAGCTGCTGGTCCCTTTTCAGTGTCCTCTGTGCAAAACATACCTTTCTTCTTTTATTTGCTTTGTCTTTGTCACAGAGAGATAGTTTACTTGTGCCAATAAAATGAGATTGTTTTCATGTGATCTATGACACAGGGTTTTCAGATAACTTGTTGGTATTTGTGCTTAGGAAAGAAATTATTTTCAGCTCAAATCTGACAGCCTATAATTTCTAAGAGTTTAAGTGTAAGAGCTAAGACTTCATGCTTCCTTGGCATAATATAATCTATCATTTATGTGGTACGTCTTTACTAAGCCATACCAATTTGTGATGAGAAAGAGGAGGAGGTGGAACCAGCTTGAGCTGAAGTGACAGCTGCAAACCAGCCTTCAGTAGTAATAGGTGTTTTTAGGCATGTTTACTGAGAGACTGGTTGTGATCAGTGCTGTGCTAAGGGAGTAGTCCATGAAGTCTGTCTTTGATTTTCTCAGAGCATGAGACCTGCTGGAAAATAGTTCAAGCCCAAGTATTAATAAAAGCAATCCTAACTTTACCTTAACGTGCACATGGGTCACCCATTCCCTCTGCTGCATGGATCCAGAAGCCAGAAGGCAATACCTTCTCCCCATCACATTCAATATGGTGGATGAGTCCTACTCAAATTACAGAGGTGTTTGCTTTTTGAATCCCACAGGGCTGTTACTCCTACAGCTGCATTTCAACCTTTCCTAATCACCTTTTCCTCTGACTCTGTCTCCCCTTGTACTTTTGTGCCAGGAAATATGGGAGGACTGAGGATGCAGATCTGGGCAACCAGCTGTTACCAGCTGCTTTATATTGGTAGAACATCAGAAAAAGTTCTGAAAAGCACTAGGCTGTAGCCAAGCAATGAGGCATGTTTTAGCAAATGATTGGGCACAAGTGAAATAAATGTCCCCTTGCAAGTCAGTTTGTGAGGAAACAGGTGGTACATGATTAGTACAATGCACAGAGAACAGCTTTTGGAATACAACTGGAAATAATTCAAAAGACAACAGTGAGTCCGTTGTAAATAAGAACCAGGGTATGATGTAACTGGCTTGTGATAAGCAAGGGTAACTAGTGGGCAGCCAAGGACATAATGTTTTGTTCTTGTGTATAATCACTGAGTAATGATGAGGAGGCAAATGGCAGCAGCTTAGGTGAAAGTATCCATGTCACTACTGAGCTGGTCTCCAGCAAGCCTTCTGTCTCTGGTCAGTAAGAAGGAGAATCCAATTGTATTTTCTGGAAGAGTTCAATGAGCTCTCTCATAAATTTTCGGGAAAGTCAGTGACAGTCCAACTAATAGGACACAATATATCTGAATACAAGTGTTTTCCTGCCATTAGCAGATAACACCTCCTCCTTCTCAGCCATACGAAAAATAATGTAGGCATAAGCCTGAAATGACAGAAATAAGCATCGGTCCTCCTGATATTTTTAGATATTACCAGCTGACAGGGCAGACTGTGAAGGACTGAAAAATGACGAACATAACTCCATGACTCTCTTCCTCCCTGCTTCCCCCCTCCAAAAAAGGGAAAGCGGAGGGTGGGGGGAGAGAGAAGAAAGAAGGCTCTGCTGGCAGCCTCAGGATAGTTAAAAAAGCAGGTGTGGGGGAAAATATGAGAAACAATCTTGTGGGATTCAGTGAGGAAACACTTCAAAAATATAATTTGATTAGGACACAGCCTGTATGATTCAACGAGGGGGAGGAGGTATTGCCTGGAATATGCATCTGACAAACTTTCACATCAAGAATTACTAAATTACTGTCAGGCAGCCATGAGGTAGGGGCCAAAACAGCTTGTGGAATAGACAACTTTTTTTTACAAACTCATGAACTGCAACTTTCTGAGTTGTTGGCATCTATGACGGGAATGAGCACCATGAGTTACTTTTGCTTCTGGTTCCATTGATGTATTCCACCTTCTTATTTTTATCACAGAGTTGTGTGCTGAGTACCCTTCCTAAGCTCTCTGTTGGACTGGAGAGCGGGTAAGAAAAATAAATCCTTCACTACAATGGGCAAGAGAATGTCAGATTTAATATGAAGATGATTCAGGCTTTGCGCCTAATCAGGTAGGCTTTGGCATTATTACAAAACACCATTCATTCACTGACAGCTGTTTATTACTTGTTATTTTATTATCTATACTATCTTATTATCTGTACTGTCACAGTGCCTATAAATACCTTGCTATGAACATGTAGTAATGGTCAATAGCTGACCAATACAAATTATGTAGGTGGAATCAAAAAAGATAGAAAGACAGATTTATTTTCAGAAGGGCAACCAAAATAGAGAAGTTCTGAAGCATTTTAAGACTACAGCCCCTAACCTTTAGGTATAAATGGAATGCAGAATGCTGTATTTTCCATCATAGCACAAGAAGGAGATTAGGCAGAATCATAGTGTGGGACCTGCTCCAGCTAGTAAAGAAAATATGAATTCTCCTTCTTCTGAGTGGCATTTCTCTCAGGGTTTCAAGGAGGATTACACAGTGTAATATTGTACAAACGGTAAAATGCTAGTCATTTTATTTCAAAGAACTGAGCTCTCTTCACAGCTTTCCCTATTTTTAACTGATGATCCTCAATTTATAAGTCTGTTGTTTGGTACACTCATTCAGGTAGAAAGTTGTCTGGGTGTAATTTTTACTTCAGATCTCGACGCCCAGCTTCTGGAAAGCAGGCAGCCAGAGCTTGGCTGTTGTCTGGTTTGAACAATAGCACTCTCCTGCATTGTACTAATGACCTATAATTGATGATCTATTTTGTAGTGAAGGAAAATGAGAGAGAAAATTTATTCAAAAAGGAAACTGCTTAGTACAGTGCTGAGAACATTCACTTAGAGTAAAGAGACTGGCTGCCCTATCTGCTTTTGGGATGAATTCTCAACAGGCAGAGAGTTTGTGTAAAATACAAGAACAGTCCTAGGAGCAATAAGTCGAAAACCCGTGTATGCACATGGTATGTTAGTACCATGGTATCTTTTAAGTCATTAGGTTTTGTTTATTGCTGTTTTGATTTTTGCACAAAGCAAAAGTGAAGAACCACCCCCAACTAGCAGCCCCTGACTCTTCAGAGGCTCTTCAGAGTTACAGAAATGTCTTGTTTCTGAATATAGATCAGATTTTGGCATGAAATGCACACATGACTCCTCAAACAGGGCAGTTCAGGATTTGTAATATAATTATATCTAACTGCTGAGAAATAGTTTCAGTCTAAGCAGTTTCTTCTATTTCCAGCCTTTTCCCAGTAAAATACAGAAGAATACTGAGTAATTGAACTGGTAATAAGAAATTTTGATTGGGGAGGAGAAAGTAGGTGTAGGAATGCATCTGGGAAGGTGAAAGGAATAGTTTCTTTTCAAAGCTTGCCGTCACCAGAGGAAAATTCCAGAGGAGACAATAAATAGTGTATTCTTCATAAGCATGTCGTTACTACAAATGTCTGTGATTCAGAAATAATCACTTGTCTTAGCACTGATTTTTTCAGTTTGTCCTGAAGGTATTTAGGAAACCTGGGGGTTGCTGCAGAGCTAAATGAAGCACTGGAAAAGATGCTTATTTGCACCAGGTCAGTTTTACGATAACAACACTGAATGGAACTGTGTATGAAAGTAGAAGATTTCTTTTGCAGGTGTGTGCAACTTGTTTGGCATTAGTACAATATTCTGTTTTGAGGTCTATTCTATATAACAAATTGTTGTTTATTAGAGGTTAAATAGTTATTCAGTTAAAGTATACTATTTAAAACATTTTCCTTGAAAGTATCATCCCAGAGAGAACTGGGCAGAACTGTTATCTTTCATTTATATCTGTATTTTCAGCCTCAATTCAGCAATACATGCTTAAAGATAATTGTCTTTCATTCCTTCACTGAAATTCCATTGTAACATACAGAAACTTTAAATACAGGTAGTGCATATCTGGGCTACAAAAAAATGACTAAAATACTAATAATATTCTGTCTTACACTACATCTTGTGTCTTAAAATCAGCCAGATAGATGGTTGCTGGATACACTTCTTTTGCATTTGGTTTGTTTATCTGGTTTCCAATGAAAACCATGAAAGAATAGCCATTAATTAAATCAAAACCTACCCAGTTTCATGCAAAAAGTTTCCCTAGTGTTATACAAAACAGTTGATTATTAACCACAGTTCTTTCACCACACTTTGTTACGTCAGAATTTTTTGGGAATGGTATAATGATCCCTAAATTAAGAATGTACATGTATAAACTCTTCAGTGTTTGAGAAGTCTCAGGGCCAGAAATTTAAATCATTTTTGCCTTGAAAAAAGGTTGATATGAACTCTGTGTTTTTCAGTTCAGTGGTGGCCTAAAGTTTTGGCTTTATAAATTTGTTGTGAATCGTTGCCCTATTGATATGAGGTTCATTAAAAAAAATAACCCTGTGAATGTATGTAGAATTTAAAAGGTTCATATAATGGGCTGGGCTTCTGAAAAGGGTTGCTTCACCTGCTGAGAGATTCACTAATGCACTTAATGAAAATGAAAGGTACCTCCTAGTAATATTGAGAATTCAAAGTATACAATGTGAGGACCACTGGATATATTCTGATTTTGTTTCTAGAATATATTATATTGATGTTGTCAAAACAACAAACTGATCTGTTTGATGATTTGTTTAAATTTGCTGATTGGTGTATTTTCCTTAATTTTGAGGTAATGAAAAAATGATGACCAATCCAGAGAAACTGTTGAAACTGTTGAAATTTCAGTTCTCTGAGAAAACAAAGCCCTACAAAAACCAATGATTTCTTGTTAACAGACATGTTCATGGACTTTGCATAAGACAAAAAAAAGGTTGAGTTGTTTTCCAATACTACATCTTTTACTGCTTAGGAAAGTAACTGGTTATTTCTAACCTTTGTTTAAAAAAGTTTTCCTTTGTCAATCATGTGGGGAAACACTTATTTTAGGTCTTTCTGGAAGCAACTGACAGCGACCAGCTTTATTAGTGGAAACCTCAAATGCAGTTGTAAATGTTATAGGCAAGTTCTGACTATATTAGTTAAAGACAACTTGCAGCTTCTGCTCCTTCAGCAGCAGTAGGGAAAAGAGTGATTCTGAATAATTCACAAGCTTTGAACCAAAAAGCAGGAAAACTCTAATTGTTTAATTGAAGACCAGAGCTCATGAGCTCTATCAGGGGAAGTCGAAACTCTAACAGAGTCACAACGGTGTTTTTTAGAAGTAAGAAGTAATCCATTACTCTCATTTTCTATTTATCTTCTATTTTCTGGAACTGGGAATCTTCACATCTCATGTAAACACCTAGAAGTTGTTGAATAATCTAAATAGCTGTATAGAAAGTGATGAGAAAATGATGTTTCCAGAATGTGGCTCATTCCACTTGTTTAAATCCCTATTGACAATTTTCTGACAACTTTTTAAACTGAAAAGCTTCATTTTTAACTTATCCAAGCATTCCTCCTTCTCAGTTTCATTCCCTATGAGTTTCAAATGTAGTCTCTGGTTATTACATGGTTGATGGGAGATAGGACTTGAAAAGGTGTTATAGCGAACAGCATTGATGGGTCACTGAACTTTCTCACTTTTACAGGCATACTGCATTGGGAAACTAGTTTAGCTCATTTTCCTAACTACAGAGTACAACTCAAGTGTTTGGAGAGCAGCTTTTCAAAGAGAAATTGGCATGATTCACAGTTGCAACCAAGTCTCTTCTCTACTGCCATATCCACTTAAGCTTCAAAACATGTTCTTAATTAGTTTAAGCATATTTAAAATTTTAATCTTTTTCAACATTATTACAATTGCCTTTGGCAAAAATCAGTAGTACACCAAGCTCCACATGACTCAGACTCAAACCTGGTTCTGTGTATTCAATTCTCTGTGAATCACCACTTCTTTAGACAAGCCTTCATTTTTATGGTGTTTTTGCACCTTTAATTACATTGTTGTGCATGCAATTAAAGAGAATATCTAAGAAATGTTAGTGACTGTTACAGACATATTCACCACCTAGTCAAGATGGAATTGAAACATGTCCTTTCTCTTCCTTTCTCTCTACAGCCTGGCACAAAAGATGAGTGGGTTTTGGAGGTTCTTTCTTGAGGTTATCTATGTATTCTTGCTGGGTTGCATAATCAGAAGTGAAGATTGTGGCCTATTATATCTCAGACAATAACTTTTTTGATTCTCAAAGGTCTTCCCTTAGCTTAGCTTCATGCCTACAAATAGCATGATACTTTCTGACTTTGAGTATTAGTGTATTTTATTCTCTGTTCCTTGCACATTCCTCGCATATGCCTGTGTGAAAGTTGAAAGATATTCTGCAAACCTTAGTCATGGGGAACAATACTGTATTATACAAGAATGTTCTTTGAATTCAAGTTCTCTATTCTGGAATACAAGACTAAAAAATAATCACTTTCTCTTGATCACTGTGGTTCTAGAGTACCTTAAAGGTACACAAGGACTTAATATTTCATAGAAAACATCGTCCTTCCCTTCCCACAATTTCCATCATCAGTTGGAAGTAGATCCTGAACTGTTACAAGTTGCTTCTCTGTTTCTAACCTATAAATAATGAAGAAACCTTGGAAAAGAAAGTGTGTAAAACATGTTGAGAATCTATTTTGGTTTATATTTCTAAGATCCCAGATTTTCCAAAAACAAAAACTGGCCTTTAGAAATGTGAATTAACTCCTGACATCTCACTGCCTTTTAGTGTGAAGTGAAATGATGGCAACTTAAATAAGAATTAGTAACATTTAATAACAATTTTTTCATGATTCAAATTGCCAACTAATGTACATATTCCCACACTGCTTCTATTCCTTTTATATATGGTTTATGCATATCATTGCATTGCTTTCTCAGCAGTTAGAAGCTCCAGTTAATTCTCTGATACCATCTACAGGGTAGGTATACATACGCTGTGACACTGTGAGAATCCCTTCTGAAGAGCACCAATGAGCTATGTTTAGATTCAGATCTTCCCTTTATGTTCACTTGCATCTTTAATGCTCAGCTGAATTTCAGCTAATGAGTTATGCCACATTTACTATGTTGCATTATGCAACGTAACATATATGTTTATCTCTGTGTGTGCACAGTTATATTTGTATTCATAAATACCGAACTGTGCTCATCTTCTTCTGAGAGTCGTGGAGAAGAGGGAAAAACCCTCTACCTGTATTGTGCAAGCAAAAATTAAGTGGCCAACAGCTCTTCTATCTGTCTTTGGTTCCCATATCCAGGCACCAAGTTTTTTCTATCTGTCTTTGGTTCCCGTATCCAGGGACCAAGAATGCATATATAGCTGGCTTTGCCAGGGAGAGAGGAATGGAAAGGGAAGTTACAATAATATTGAACTCAGGCTTCAACTCATACCCTGAAACCTGCAGTTAAGAGATAAATCTTCACCAGATCTTTTTTCAGTCAGTGTCCCTCATTTACTCCATTGGTATCTATCAGTTTATTACCAGTCTTTTTCAGTTTAAGTTTCTTGCTGCACAATGCCTGACATTTAAGACCTTCACAAATGCTTTCAGTGAGTTGTTTCAGATGATTTTAAGTGAAAAATATTGAGAGTGTAATGACAATGTATTTTCTAATTAAAAATTTCAGCAGAACATACTTCAGGTTTTCAGGAGCATGCAAATGCATAAAAACAGAATCAAACTAAAGAGACATGCCTTGGACTGGAGCAGAAGGATAGGCCAGAAGAGCTGCTGAATTATTCTAATACTCTGTGACTGCACATATATTT
Source organism: Mesitornis unicolor (assembly GCF_000695765.1). Lineage (NCBI taxonomy): Eukaryota > Metazoa > Chordata > Aves > Mesitornithiformes > Mesitornithidae > Mesitornis > Mesitornis unicolor. Next base: position 14,241 of record NW_010186036.1, read on the forward strand.
ATACTGTTCAACTATAGACTCAAATCTAGCAAGGGGTTTAGTATCTAGGTTCTGGACTTGAAATTCCTCCTTTTGTTTATTATTAACTTTAGTCTCCCTCCCTTTCCCTTTCTTAAATTCTTCTCCCTCTCTCCTGCTTGCTTCTTTTAGAAATATGGCTGCTTCTTTTAGATTATGACTCCATATGGTAATTCAGAAGTAGTATACTTTCCACATTGAAAATATGACCATTTGCCATGAAAGTGCATATTTAACAAAGCTTCTTGTCAAATATGTGCAAACCCTCAGGCTAGAAGATCTAGAAAGGCAGAAGTCTGCCTCTATACAGCCAGTTTGATTTACATGGATAGTAACATCGGTGAACTGTAACTCCAGTTGCTTAATGGTTTTACTTTGCTGGAATGTTTTTGTACTTTGATTGTATGATAGACTGTTATGATAACTAAAATAATTCAGGAATGTAGGTTTACACATGGTGGGAAAGCAGAGTATCCTGGCTTGCCTGTTAATGAACATTGACTATGTAGCAATATCCAGACTCAAGAGAAACTATATCCTTACAGAATAAATATTAGAAGCCATAATTTCAAAATGGCAGGTTATAATCTGCACATCTGAAGACTATAATCTGCCTTCCTCAGGAAAGTCAGTGAGCAGGTTGGTTGTGCAGGTTTGGTTCAGAAGAGAGACTGGGCACAGATTCAGTCATGTTTTTTGTTCCTGCTTCTTCTGCATCCCAAGGGAAATTAATGACTCCAGCTCTTTTCCTCAAACAAGCCTGTTTCCTTTCTATATTGTCAATGATATACAGAGAAGTGTAATATGCTAAGTCTGCTGAGCAGCTACGCTGACAGTGTGATATTTACATTATTGAATTTCATTCTTAATAAGATTCCCAAATCGGTTTTGTCTAGGTCACTGCTAAATGAGGAGATACTTTCGGACATCACTTCTTGCCAATGTACAGCTCTTTTGGGATGAAAATCTCAGTATTCCATTATAACCCCCCTTGAGCTACTGTATGTGTCTAAACAAACATCTGTGAGAGATCCATGAAGCAATATCTGAAGACAGTTATTGCTGTAATATATAAACAAGACTGTTGGAGTGTAATCAAGTTAAAGTTATATGCACATACATAAACCGCATAATTATTTTATTAAATGTGTAAATAATGTTTTGATTTCTAGAATTATTTCTTTTAGCAAGTCATGAAATATTTAATATGAGAGATAACAGACTTCCTTACACAGAAACTTCTGCATTTTTCATAGAAGAGAAAGGCTGTCATTATGCTCTCTAGAAAAAATGGATCTTAAACCAGTTGAGTCAGGCTTATTTGACATTGCTCACAGTGCAGACTGTTGCTGGTATTTGAAGACAATCCAGCTCTGAGCTGTAATTATGATGACAGATCTATTCGTGTTTGTTGGTGCTGAGGATAGACAGCTGTTTTCACATGCTGGCTTACAATTTGACAACTACAGTCCCAACAAATGCTTTTGATGTTCATACATGACAGAAATAGAAAGATCAAACATCACACATAAAATGGCCCATTCTCCTTATCTTTATCTTAGTGTTGAATCCATAGAAACATAGCTCTTGAAGAGACTTTAAGGGATTTACCAGAGCAGCTTTAAGGCAGAGTCATGGCTACCCAGAGCACAGCAATCTCTGTTGTTTTGTCTCCATTTAAGAAATGTATCATTTTCTGGATGAGGTCTGGATTGATTTTTCAAGAGATATATTCTTTTCCTGGTTTTGCTTCAGGATTTCTTTGACATAGGTTAAATCTGTTGCTGAATTCTTATGCCTTCCCATTCAGTCCTAATTGTAGACTTCTCATTCTCTCTAATTATTTACTTCTACAGTAGCCTCCGCAGTGGAGATTTGATTTCAGTTGAAGATATTTAGATGTACTGTGTTCAGGCTTTCTCTCTGCTTACGTTGCTCTTTCAATGCATCAGGTACTCTTCAGTCATACTTCACTTTCCCTGTCCTGTCATATGCTTAAAGCTAGAGCTGTGACTCTGTTTGGAACTATGCACTAAATGACTATGGACAAAGACATAAGTTGTAACTTCTTAGACATCTACAAAGCCACTCTATGAATTTGTTTCAGTAAGCATAAATAACAGCTCTATTGTCTTTCATTTGTACTCAGGTGATTCATTCACACTGTTACTTCTCTACATATTTTGTAGGATAGATTCATTAAGAAATATATATGTATGCTTGTATGGTATTGAGTGAAACCTCCTAGTTTTAATGAAAAAATATTTTCCTATAGTTTTACAAAAAATGTTATTAATAAATCAGTACATATGATTTTACTAGATACAACTTTGAGTATCAGTTTGGCTATGGCACCAGGCTATTATTACCACACATATTCAATGACATTGTATTTCCTACTCTGCATTCTGAACAGCAGGCTGTTTTAGCTACTGCCGAGTCACATCCACAGAAGAAGGACAGATGTTCCACATTTTTCGTTATGAAACTGAAGAACTTTTCAAATTCACTAGCTAAAATGCCACCAAAAAACCAGCTAGAAACATTGTACAATAGATTATATTGTCCTAAAGAGATGAAGAAAACATACTATTTAAATGACCAGTAGCACTCACAAGGCATACTTGGTATAATTAGTAATTGTATGCTCAACAGGCACACATGGAAAAGATAGTCAGTTCCTTCCTACTGCTCTAATAATGGCAGATTACATATAGATGTCTTTTCAAAAGAGAGGATACAAGACTGTTGCCAACAACTGTAAGAGAGAAAGAGAGGATAAGAAAATTTAATTAACAAGTACTACCCAGAGAGATATTTTGAAGAAAGAATGACTCATAGGATAATAATGCAACTTTGCCAGTGGCCAGGATAGGGAGGAAGAATATAAAGGCACAGCTGACTTTTAATGGAGTAGATTTAGTTACTGGATCTTTAGGAAGCTGAAAACATGCCTGCTTACTCATATCTCTGCTGTATGTTCCTAGTTTGTTAAGTTGAAAAAAAAAATGGGGGGGAGAAGGGGAGGCTGTTTTTTCTACTACTATTTGGCAAGGACAAAGGGTCTGAGATATCTTCTGCAATAGAAAAAACTCTTTGTACCAAAAATAGTGTCAGTAGAAAAATAGAGTCAGAATAAAATGTAACATTTTGCCAAATATTGGCTCTCAGTCCAAAGTTCTACATGCTTTTCTAGAATTACAAGTTTTTTCACAGTGACAGATTTCAGAGGTGTTTTTCTGGTACCACTAATACCACTGGAATGGACTAGATCTTTTATGACTTTATCAGAAATAATACTCTTCTGATGGGAACTGCGGCCATTCAGAATTAGTGCTCTTAATTAACCTTATCAATTCAGTAGAAGGAATTTAATTGAAATCTCTTAAGATTGTCTGTATTCCCCTCCATTCTAACAGCATGCACTTCAGTGGGGTTATGTTGTTTGTTGGAGTATCCCAAGAAGCCACCTATCAGTTACAGGCAGGAACATATCAGTTTCAAGCCACTATTCACTGTGCTGACTTATGAATTCATCTTAAAAGAGGAGCAATTTCTCAACAAAAATGTGCCAACCCATTTTCATTGTGGCATCTTTAGATGTATGCCAATTCCAACTTCCTTTGGCAAAAGAAATTAGCGATGGAGTAACCTGGCAACAAATGAAGTTGTTCATTGTACTGCCTGAAGAAGAAACTGGGTTTTACCTAATGAGACTGGATGTAGTGCTTCATTTGGCAGACTGTGATCACGTTAGTAACAATGTTTGCTCAAGATTAACAAAATGGTTTGCAGCAAGTGTAAACAAATACTGCTATTCTCTTTTCCCACAGCAAAATTCTCCATTTTAGGGAGCAGTTGTCTATCCCAAGAACTTAGTAAATACTTATATAGTCAGATATTTCAGACACAGCTAATGGGTACTGAAATGAAGGGAGATTTCAATAAGGACATGCATGAAATATAATCTATGGAGTACTGTTATTTAGAACAGAATAATTTTCACCATAGACATGAACAAGATCTCTGAGTTTGGATACTGTGATTACTCAGCACTTCATTAGCATCTTCAACTTCTGTAGCAACTTAGTGTTCAACTTAGTCTCTGATTGAGAGTGGTTCATCCATGTGATACATATGAATGAGCACTGATAACTGTGGTGTACCTTCTACTCAGCAGTACTTTGTAATGCTTTATCTTTGGCCATCATCACTGAAAAGGTCAAATAACTCTCTTACTTATTTTATAAGAATAATTCTTATGCTTTCACATCGGCACTGTCCAACAGCTCTACCAGGAAAGTGTTTTAGCACCAGAAAATCGTGATGTTTGTTGTGATATCAGTTTAGTAATGCATTGTGATTTTAGTCAAGTTCTCGTAATTGAACAGTACCTACAATGTATTACAATATAGCTGACATGTGTCAAGTATGTCCTACTGTGGAAAGCAAGAGATGGCAAAGAGCCTATTTACTTCAAGTAGATCTCATGACTCTTGAACACAAATCAAAGTTTCAGACCTTGTAAATATGCAAAATGTGAAGCAATCTACCCTCATAGCTATGATACACATTTTAAAGTATTTTCCACACCATCTTATAGATTGGAGTTGTACATTGATAATAATTTTACTGTGCTACATTCTGTTTGTTTCTCTAACTTTTGCTTTTTCAATTTTCAAAATAATTTGCAATATTAAGTCAGGTTAATATGCCATATGCATGCTCTGCTTTTTCTGCACAAAGAAAGGCTTATAAAATTTTAAATATGAAAAAAATGCAGTACATCCCAAATATTCTTTCTGTTTTCAGCTTAGGAAGCTTACAAAGAGCTAAATTTTTTGTTATTAATTTATTGGAGCAGACATGAGTTGACTCCAGTAATGCTTCTAAAGCATATATGCACCTGAAACGCAAAACTAGGTTTGTGGGTCTGATAATTTATAAAAGCAATATTAATATACAGAAAAGAAATCTTTTGCTCAAAGCTGTTATAGGACGTATAGATTTACTGATAAAAGCAAATAAAATTAGGCTAGACAGGTGATATAGGGTATTTTCATGTCTTGAGTTTGATTTTAGTTTTAAGAAACTCTTATGATCAATGTGCTGGAAGAACCAAAAAAGTAAATACAAATCCATAGTAGTGGTCCATATGCTGCCAATCAAGCTATTCTTTGGTAAACTGGAATTGTTATTGAGAATTTCTGGGGTTTTTTTCCCGTTTTTTAAATTAATTTTTAATCCCAAAGCCACAGCTGAGGGAAATCAGGAATTTTGACTTGTGTAGTTCTGGTGAAGTAGTATTAGTTAGTGTATTAACGATAAAGAGAATTTTTATATGGGAGAATTTCAGAAGGCAGATGAGTAAGTTGGAGAGTTTGGACTGGTTGTATATTTTCAACGTGTCTTGATTTTTTATATTAATTAATTCTTTTCTTAAAGGGGCAGTGCCAGGGTCTGCTAGATGTTTCAGATTGCTCCCTGTTCATCCTTTTTGTGTCGTGAAACCACACACTCAGAGCTATCGAGCTCTGTACTACAAAGAAAGGGAATGAAGAGGAAGACTAAGAGCAAAGAGGAAGAACAAGAAGGTCTCATACACTTTTTAGTTTTGTCTTTCGGTTTCCAAACATAATATCTCAGAAGCACAACTTTGGTGTCTATTGCCAGTCGTACAGCTCTGGATGGCACTGATAATTCTGCGTGAAAGTTGCAAGACATTTGGACTAGGTGACCTTTAAAGCTCCCTTCCAACCCAAACTATTCTATGATTCTATGATAAGGCTAGTATGCCAAGGCAGGTGCAGACTGAGTTTTACACCTTTGTAAACTGGAATATACTGAGTGGTACATAGGTATACAGGTTTATTATTTAAGATACAAGAGGATACTTTCTGCTTGGAATATTAACTCTTCCTTCTTTACTATCTAAATGAACTTAGAGCTACTTTCATTTTGATTTGTTAGAATATCTTAAAGGCGTGGATGATTTACTTCTTAATTAAAAAAAAAAAAGAAAAGTATTATAGTAGCCTCTGTATGTTCAGTACTGAATTTGATTCACTCTTGATCTTTATATGAAATACCTCATAAAAATTGCTTTCTCAGATTCCAGGATGTCCAGGCTTCCCAATAAACAAACTCTCTAAGTTGACCTGTTTCTTCCAGGAGCTTTAGGAACATTCCTTAGAAGTCATTTTCAGATTGGTATTTTAAAAAAAACACAACTTCAATTCTTTTTAAGGGGTTTTAGAAAGATTTCAGAATTATTTCAGAATTTCTCATAGAATTGGAATTCTATTTTATGACCTACTTTACTGTTCTAGACTACTTTATCGAAGCCCATGAGCATTAGCATAAAGGTACTCCATTCAGGCAGAGAACAAAACATTTTCTTTAATGGTAGACATATGTACATAGTGGACAGGTGACTTTTCTAGGACATTTTTTATTGTATTGATTGTTAATTTTATAAAGGGACATAGAAAGACTGGGTTTCTCTTGTAGTGTCTCTCATTCTTGTGTTGCACACGTTTGCAGTTAGTGTAGCATACAAGTGATTGAACTTAGTACGATTTGGCTTCCCCTTGTACCCTATCCTTTATAGGAATATTTAAAAATTATTTTCAGCCTCCTTGTGCTGCAAAATCAGCATTCAAGTTGTATCAGGATGAATTTTAATTTTAAAGTTGAAATGCCAAGTGTGGGGTTTTTTACTAACAAATTCACCTGCTGCTTAAGTATTAAAATATACAATCAAGTCAAAACAAACCCTTGAAACAATTTCAGGCTATTGTGGGATAACAGTAAAGGCATGGTGGGAATCATCTAGTATTCCAATAAGATTTTAAAAAGATAATGTATTTCTCAGTAAAGATTAAACCATGTAATTAAATAAAGTAACATCTGCTTTCTCCTTTACATTCAATTAGCTGTGAAGCAGCTTGTGTTTTAAAATTATATTAGAAGGAAAAAATTATACATACTCCAACATTTTTATGTATCAAAAAGGTATATCCCACAGCTCCTCATAACTGGACTGGTCTATGGATATGTAGTTGTGAAAAGCCATGTTTCAATATATAATAATTTCTTGTATAGGCACAGTCTTTGTCAGCACGTTAAAGGCAGAACAATGACAACTCAGATATATGTTATTTTTTTCACAATAATAATTACATTTTAAAAGTTTATGACCCCAAAATATTCAATTTCAAATAGGTTTTAATTTAATTATTCAAAGAGATTGACACTCTTCAGAAGCTTAAATTAATTTTGAAGTTGTGTAAGTGGAGATCAAGAAACCACTGAAAAAAATAATCTGTCATGGTGATTGGGACATTTGTAAAAACTATGCCTGAACGACTAACACAAAGGTACCAAATCTGACTCATTCTTCACAAGGAAAGTCATGCTGTTGTCATGTCTTCAATGTATCTTTGCTGAAAAGTTTTAAAAGAAAACTTGTAAAAGAACACTTCAGCATAAAGTAAGTAAGGAGCAAGCACATGAAAGCATGCAGAGAAAGATACGAGGAACAGATATGTACAGGGGAGGAAATGCATACATGCAGCATACAAGGAAGCATGCAGAGAAAGCATAGAGGGAATGGCTTTGTAGAGTTGTCCTGGTTTGGTGGGACAGAATTTTATGCAGGAACAACCTGCATACCAGTACTAGCTGAAACTTATAACAAAGTTTTTATCAACTTTGTTTCCATAAAACAGTGTTGCGGTCCTTACAAAATTGCAGTTTTCCTCAACACTGTCCCACTAACCAGGACAAGAATACATAGAACAGCTAATTGAACACCAGTGAAAGATGACATCCAAAAGCTTGGTACTTCTACACAGCTAGAAATGTGACAGCAGAAGAAACAAAGACATTGAAAATATTTTGTGAAACTATTCTCCTTTCTGACAGAAATCATGTAACAATTTGACTGCTAGCAGTAATTAACACCTAGTGAGAAGAACTTACAGATAAGAAGAAGGAATGTTAAGAGAAGAACTTATAACTACCAGGAAACACTACATGGAGGAGAAACGGCCTACTTCACATTATTTTTTTATGCAAAAGGCTTTTTCCCACTGTCTGCAAAGGACATTTTCTTGGATGTTAAATACATTTACTGATCATTGATTCTGAACTGCCAGGTTCAGCTACAGAAATCTTTTAAAAGTAGAAGCAAAGCTGCACACTCTGTAAAAGCATCAGCCAGTGTTATGAAGTTTTCATTTAACACCAGTCTGGTTAGCAAACATTTGCAGAGCATCTTGGTCCCTATTTCTGGACCAGGCTTTGTATTGGCTTTCCCGCTGTTACAGACAGCATCAACAGAATAGAAAACAATAGTATGTAGGCATAAAAAGTGAGCCAAGGCAGTGTGTAAATATAGAAAATAGACATTTCAATGAAGGCAAAGTGGACATGCCTCACAAGTGCAGAATATCCACCTGATATCTGTGACTCCTGCACACCCCACCACCTTCCCATGTGCCAGAGCAACTTTAGTGTAAACAGTATTGAAACTTTTTGTTTCTCCTGACTTCTCCAGTGACTGTTTACTTCTTGACCTTAGCAGCTCATCTGTAAGCCTACCTTTTGGAAACAGTGAAGAATGGGCTGGAGAGCTGGATCTACTTGTAAAGTGCTCCAGGGTCTCACTGTATAGACTTATCATGACCTGAAATGATAGATGCTATTACATTGTTATCTTAAGTCACATTAGACTAAGATTAAATGCACATAAAAACATTTGTTTATAGCATTTAGAATAAACAAAGTTACAAGTTTATAAGTAAATTTAAAATAAATAAAATGAAAACCCAACACACTATCCAATGTTTCATTACATTAAGATTTGATTTCCTTTTCTTCATTACCCTGAGTGTGCAGGAACAGGGTTAGGAAAGCCAAAGCTCACTTGGAATTTAATCTGGTGAGGAATGTGAAGGGTTTCTTTAAATATATTATCAGTGAAAGAAAGACTAGGGAAAATGTGGGCCCTCTGCAGAATGGGGCAAGAGACAATTTGGTGACAAAGGACTTGGAAAAGGCTGAGGTATTCAGTGCTGCCTTCTCCTTAGTCTTTACTGCTTGAGTTTTGCCCTCAAGTATCCTGGGCCTACAGAGACCAGCAGAAAAGTCTTGAGCAACGAAGACTTACTCTTAGTAGAGAAGGATCAAATCGAGGGACATGTAAACATAATGGACTTACACAAGTCCATGGGATGCACTCATGAGTGTTGAGGGAGGAGGCTGATGTTCTTGCAAGGACACCTTAATTATCTGTGAAAGGTCGTGGTGACTGTGAGAGGTTCCTGAGGGCTGGAGAAATTTTCTAGACCAGATCTCAATCTTAAAAATGTTTTGATAAGAGCAGTTAGCTCTTACATAGTCATAGTCACTTTGAATGTTAAAAGGAAAAAAAAAAGTGAAAAATTGCTACTTCCTTTTTTGTCAAGAAAGCTGTAAAGAAAAGACTAAATTATTGTCTTGTATTATTTTTGAAGTAGTTTGTGATTATGTAGTAAAGTTGTACTACATGTAATCTCAAAGAGTAAAGGTTGTATTTATAACCTTCATATTAATATGATCTGACTTCATTACGTAAGTTTGTGTCCTCAGCATTCCACTCTATAATATTTTGTGTGCAGAAGAATAAAAGTATAAATATTTATTAATATTTCAGTAAACAGAAATTTGTTCTCTCACTGCATGATTTTTAACATAAAAGAAATCAGTAAATGCCATAACAGAAATCAAGGGTTTCATTATGGTTTTTATCATATTTATTGCTTTGTGCCATCTAGTGGACTTTGCATTCAGTATCAGCTTTAGTAACTGTAGAACTTTAAACACTTTAACAGATGCTATTCTAATATGACTTTTTCGTGTTTTCTTGATACATGATGGGATAGTGAAAGATCTCATGATGATGCATAGGACAAATTGCCTTGTTACACACTTTAAGATGGAAGGAACTAAACAAACCTAAATAACAAATGTTCAAAATGTTATTACTAATTTGAGCTGATGCCACAATTTTTTTCCAGTGTTACATATGTGTTTGTTCTTAGTTTGGCTGAAATTTTGACTCTGAGTAATGAGGCGCTGAAATAAGTAAGCTGACCAGAAAATAACTTATAGCAAGGTAGCACTGTATGGAGTGTTTAAGGGTTATATTATACAAGGAGGCCTAATTACAGGTTTGGGATTTGACTATCCTGAAGAAGAGTTGTTGTCCTGCAGGATGAATGTAAATAAAAAACAAACTCTTGCTTTTTTAATGAAAGAAAAGAAAATCTGTCTCTTCTTTGCTGGAAAAGGAGAATTTTAAAATTTCAGAAATGTTTAATCTGTAATGTTGACAGTTAAATGTGAAGTTCTTTGATTAATTTGTCAAAAATTGAAAAAAGTTTTATTGGGTAACAGTTTTTGAAACAGAGATACTGACCCTGCAATTTATCCAGCATGTCCATTCACATATCCATTCAAGTGCTGAATTGTTTGTAGTAGGTCTGCACAGCAGCATGTTACTGTTTCTAGAGGAAAGTAAAGTAGTTGCAGCAAATGGGCTGAGACAAACATTTCTGATGGCTGATTAATTCCATCACAGAAATTTGGCAAGCACTGTTTATACTTTCCATGTGCAATGTTGCCAATTGTCAGTCTTATAATGGATCTCGTGTCATGGATCTTTTTATCTTGTACCACTTTTTAACTTCTTGTCAGACAACTTGGTATCTTAAAGACTGAGCTGCAGAAATCGGGAAATGATATTTGTGTTTCATTTTCACTGAAGAAATTACATTTATATTATTTATATTTATATTATTTATAGACTTTCATCCAAAATTAGAATATGTTGAAATAAGTGTGACCCCAAGTGTGCAAAAATAGGAAAACTTGAGGAAAAATAACCCGTCTCAGTGTTCATTATTCTTAAAAGTAAAGATTTATAAAACTATCTATGATTTTTAGGATTTGTGTTGACAATATTGCATATAACTCTGGCATGGCATATCTGAATGTGGGCATTTTGCATTGGTGCAATTTGTACCAGTCATGAATGGAGCTGTCAAATATGTTATTTTCTGGAGTTCCACTGGAACTGAAGCTGCCAAACTATTTTTCCTAGTAATTCTGACTTTAAACCCCAGCTCCAAAGGAAAAAGTTAATTGGTCCTCTATAAAGTCCAGTCTTCTACCATATAAGCAGGCGTGACTAGCAAATCGAGGTTTGCTTTATAATTTTATCTTAATTTAGAAACACCAATCCTGTGCTACATGTGCATCTTACTCCTGACACAAATTGTAAGATATTAACAAAGGGAAAAATCAAACAAACACAACACCCAAACTCTACTGGCTTTACAGTAATGCATTAAATTGGGAATGGTGATGACTTGAAGGATACATGTTCCAGCGAAACCAACACGCTTTTACACTGCTGGCAAGCTGTTGAACCATAGAAGCCAGGTTTAACTAAAAAGAAAACCTACAGAGACTTCCTCTGCTGAGTTGTATTACACTGTAGTAACAGACTGAGTTTTAATTTTAGTTTGTAGATATGAGCTACATGAAACACAGTACCATTGTCAAGAAAGAGCACGTGCTTTGTTGATGTACCTTTGACTCTTTGTAATAGTAGAGGTTTTACGTCAAAGACTAATGTTTCATTGTATTAAATATTTACCAACAATCTATTGGCCATATGTCATAGAGTTTGCCTGGTGACAGACTTAGTATTCGTCACCTTTTCAAGGTGACTCTGTTAAATCTGCGGTGTTATACAGGTTCACAAAGCCCTTTCATTAACCCAGGTTTTTGTTCTTTGTGCTATCTTTGCTAAACTGGCGTCAGTATCACATTTATCTTCTGTTGAAGTGGTTTTCAGGAAAGCGCTTTTCAGGACTTTTCTGTGGGGTACCATGGAATATGTCAGAACTCCTTTCTCAAGTACTGTTTTTTTAACAGTATTTGTCTTCAAATATTTTCTAAGTGTGGAAACACTTTTCAAATGGAAACATTATTAGGTTAATGTTATAGTAATACTGAAAAGGCTCTTTCTACAGTTTTATTGTTAAGATTATTCACCAATCTGGTTAATTTTCTATGCTGCTGCAGAATAATCAACTGAAATGATGGAAATTATAATAGATTAATATTTTGTAAGGTTTGGATAAGGTTCATGCTTTGAGCATGGGGAGGAGGGAAATACTCAATATGTTAAAGCTTAATAACTTTTCTGTTTAACATGCTATAGTTTCAAGACTCTCATGGTACATTTCCCTTATCATGTCTAAATTTAATTATTTTCCGTGTTTTCTGATGGAGAATAATTTTTATGTAGGATGGTAAAAATTATGATAGAACCAATTACATTTAATTGGAAGTTATTAAAATCTTCTGATTTCTGTAATTGCATGAAATATATTAACTGTACAATGTAACTATGAAAAGCAATTAGATATCAAGATAAAAATGTATGTTATTATTATAATTAAGAATACCAAAATATAGGTTAGAAACAACAACCAACAAATTACTGAGTGACATGCAATAGAATGTTTTTGATTACCAGAAGTAAAAAGAAGGACTTCAAGGAATAGGTCACTTCCATGATGTACCTATTCAAAGTAAAGTTCTCGCAATTCTTTCCGTCTCTAATATCATGCACAGCATTGTGCCCCAGTAGTGACAGAGTTATGCTGCCTCCAGCATTGAGACAAGCCACCTAGGGAGATTCAGAGAGCCCTGCTAGTAAACATATTCCTTTACTCTTTTCCCACCAGTACAAGTTCCTCTGTGTCCATCACAGGGACAATGTAGTTGTAGATATATGGACAGATGTAACTGGAGGTCTGAATAGTCTATCAGATAGCGGTAACTCTCAGTGGCTATGAGGCCAACACTTCACATTTGTATAGCTGATCTCGAGAAGATTATTTCATGATAAAGAGTGCTTTTTGACCCATTGTCATTCTGTATTGCAGGTGGTAGTTGGATGGGAAGTCAGGCTGACACAGGTATTTTCATTCCCATTTCTTCAATACTTTGGTCAAAGCTGCTGAGTCAGCATAAAGGACTCAATAGACTAGGTCAAGCAAAGCAGGGCAGAAATTGTACCATGACTCACAGAGCTGCCCAAACACTCGACCTTTTTTTTTTTTTTCCTCCTGTGTGTGGCTAAACACTAGGTAATAAATTAACTCTATGGTACATTATGCTGTGCAAGACATGCTGGATACAAAGACTTACGTGGCATGCAGTGACATTAATTAGGTAATATTTTCTGGGGTAAGCAGTATTTTTGTTACATTTTCTTCTCATTTTTTGTGGCTATACAGAAAATATTTGACAGGTAATGAGAAACTCTCTAACAATACAGCCATAACCTAAAATCTAGCTAGAGAAGAAAGCACAGTGGAAAGCACTGGATGGCTGAGAAATTATTAACAAAACAGGTAAAGGTATTACTGCTACTCAGATCCTTGGCCATCTCAACAGACCTTGTTTTGTTATGTTGCATGCGATGAGCACTTGAAAAAACATATAATAAAAGGGTATAACTGAAATTATCCTGTGCTTATGGTGCTAGAGTGCAAGGAACTATTCTCGTTAGCAAGATTTATCCTATCTTCTAGAAAGGAATGTTGTACCAGGACCAGTTGGTGAGATATTGTTCAAATTTATGTCCTGAACAAATGGTGTCTTATTTGGATTTTTATTTAAAAAAAATAACCAACACTCAGAACCAGAGGGAAAGCTAAGTGCTTTTAATGAAAGGATTAATTAATTGAAAAAATGAGATTTAAAGCTATTGTAACCTTGATTGTGGCAGGACAATTAACCTAATTTTGACTTCCATATTATTAGAAACTCAATATGAGTCATTACATAATACTTTTTCATAGAAAGTATTCTTTACTACTATCATAGCCATAGTGGTAGTGAAACTCAGCAGCTATGTGCTTAAATGTAATTATTGAAAAGCATGTTTTGATATGGTTTTCACAGCCGAAAAAGGTAATATTTGAAGAAAATGTGAAACATTCAAGAAAATTCTGGGTAGTGAGTCAGTCTGTATTGAAGCTGAGTATCACCACCCTCCACAAAAAATTACTGTGATTCTAGTTATAAAGTAGATTTGTGTCAACCCTTTCATGGAGGTGTTAATAGGGTATGATGACAGGTACTTCGCAAAGACAGTGTATGAATAGTTTAGGTATTCTCACCACAGTAATAGCATGTATCTCTTCTCAAAATCTGAACAGAGCATTTTTTCTCTTTTTTTCCCCTCTTTTTTTCTTTTTTCTTCTTTTCCCTGAAGTATGAGGAATGTATATTTTTCAGAAATTAACTAGTTAAGCATATGAACAAAAGACAAAGAAGTCATTTGCAGATAAAATGTCTTTACATTTTTCTTTTACTATTTACTGTTTGTTAACTGACAGATTAAATACTTTGCAACTTAGCTGACTGGTTCTAAACAGTGAAGAGCAAAGTGCAACATTTAAATAAAACTGTCCCATCTAATTAAGAAAAGTGAATTATTATCCTCAGAATACCTCCATTTTCTATGGTGGAAAAATTAATCAGCTACAAAAAGCTAAAGTAATTGAATCAGGTAAAATATTAAGTTTAGCTTGGGAAGCTCTGGAATGTGGGCTTGTTCCTCCCCCTTTTTTAAATTACAGAATGATGGCAGGTGAGAACCTGGCTCATGAATGAATCTTATGATGGAACTAGATGCTCTAGAGAAGGTCTTTGCTTAGGTTGCTAGACATGAGTTAGTAAAATTGAAATGGAGAACTCTGAATGTGGTTTTTGGAAAAAAAAATCCTCTCTAGGATTTGATGTCAAAATCTATAATTTTTTTTAGCTTCTTTTCTGAATGAAGGCCATTTTTAAATCAATAATAAAACAAAAAATTCAATGTCAACCAATCAGTTCCCTGCAGTAGCTACCATGAGCTAAATATCATTTTTCCTATCATTTGAGAAAACATATTCATAAATTATCTATTTGCTTGCTGACCTTCTTTTCTCCATGGCTGAAGCCCCTTTTTTAAACATTCTGACCTGCTTGTGAATTCACAGAACGTTTTTTTCCTTAGCTGTTTAATCTTTAGATGTAGCTGATGAATATTGCCATAGGTAATTAGAAGCATTCTCAACTGCTTGTTTCTTTTAGGCCTGTGACTAGAAACCCTAAGGAGTGGCCTATGAAGAGTTCTTCTCCCAGCTGGCTGAGACCCAGCTGTTTGGTGTTAGAAGATGCCCCTGGGAAAGATGAAAGGTATAAGTAGTGAAAAGACAGGGGAGACGGGGACTTGGCAGGAGATTGAAGACTAGGCTGTGGCAGCTCTGAGGAGAAGCAGGGAGTAACAAGTCATTCAAGATAAAAATTAGAGCAGGAGGTTTGTAAAGCCTTTGAGCTGAAAGGAGAAGTTTATGGCCCTGGGCAAGACAATTAATTTACTGCTTTGTTATAGAAAGAGAGACGTAGTTACTCTGAGACAGTTGAAAGTAAGGTGGTATTTATTTTAAGGGTTTTGGGTATAAATAAACTGCTCCCAGAATTCAAAAGATACCTGAAGGTCTATCTCAAGCCAGGAAAGAGGGTCCCTAGTTGGTGCTTATCTGCTGGGAAACAGAGTATTAGAACAATCTGTCTTCCCCTACTTCATTCACTTCTGATACCCACAGCAATCAATGAAGGACAGAAAGGCCTTGTGCATGCCAGGTGCACAATTCAATAATCATCCTTCCACAAAGGAGCTTCAACTCCTTCTTTGTTGCCAAGGCTCAGAGAATAGAGTGTATGATAAAGTACAATAGCTTTCTTTGTAAAATTGTGTGTCTCTATCTCTTTCAGTCTGTAACAATGTAGTATAACATTTCTGTAGCTGGGAGGATGAGTAGCTTTTTCCAAACCTGTAAGAGCTATTCCAAATCAATTCCTAAGTGTTAGAGTGATTCAACCTTCACCTTCTCTGCCAGTGTATCAGCAGCCATGTATGCTTTGAGTTCTTGCCAAGTGCACTTATGATTCAGGAGAAAATAGCTAGGAAAAATGGCTTCATGGCTGTTGCATATTAAAAAGACCTTGACAATTTTGTATGGGAAGGATTAAGTTGTCTGCAGGGTACAGAAAAGGTCTGAGTTAAGGAAGTTACTAGAAATGGTAGTTCTTTAAACCTGTCATGTGCTCCAGCCCCAAATTTTCTGAAGGGCTGTGTTTGCAAAGAAGTACAATGGTTCAATAATGTAAAAATAATTGCTGTTCAGAATCCTTTTTTCTTTCTAATGTAAAGAAAAACATAGCTGAGTGAGAGTATTTCTAGCATTTGCTATGTGCTATTCCTTCAAAACTCTGCTTTCTCAAAAGAATATGTGATAGAACTCCAAGGTATAACAGGATAAAGTAAAATTACAGAATAGGAACTTTCAGAAATATAAAAAATGTTGCATATCTCCATTAGTATTTGAGTTCATTTCAAGTTTCCAAAATAAGCAAGAAGCTTAAAATCAATTATTATTATTTCTGCCCTTTGCAGAATTCTATAAAAATAGTTTTCACAACACGCAACAGGAAAGCCATGCCATGCTCTCCCTGGTGATTTAGAATGCTAATGTGCAAATGACTTGCTTTTGTCTCGAGGGAATTTTGATTCAAGCTATGAAATAATAGGTGAACCAGCATTTGTTTCCTTTCCCAAACAGTCAATGTTTTGTATTATTGGCATTTATAAGCAAAGAATGACATCAGAGTCTACCTCTACATTTTATTATTGAATTTTATGATAGTGTGTTAATGTGAAACTTTCAGCTCAAATATCAGAGAAGCTGAACTGAGTGAAATCTAGGCTTAGTCTAAGGTCCTTTCTTTTCAGGTTGTTGAGAGAAATGCGAGTTGTAAGATTATGTGTAGTTTTTCTCTTACAGATACAGGAACTCTCATTATTCATTTAAAGAGAGGAAAAAAAACCACAACCCCAAAACTATAAGCCAGAAATCCATCTAGGGTAGAATTATGTCCCTGAAAACATGTCATGCTGTGATAATTGTAACCCCTTGAGAATGGGGCTTTATAAAAGAATTGTCGACAGATCTTTTGCATTTGGGTACTTCAGTTCTTCATTTTGTTCTATTCCTAGACATGAAAAGTCTCTCTTTCAACTTAATTCACAAATTGGTCTTCTTTGAAATGTTAAAGTCTAGCAAAATAAGCTAACACAAAAGAACCTTTATTTGTGGAATCAGATAAAGAATGTTAATAATAGAGTTGCTTGAAACTCTTTATTATACACAAATCAGAAGCTATAAATTCCTTTTTCCAAACAGTTTTTGTGTTAGGTTTTTGTATTTGTGGGGTTTTTGGTTTTGGTTTGTTTTGTTTTTGTGGAGGGGGTGCTTTCGTGTCAAAAGAAAGTTTTTGCATTTTTTCAGAACTCTGTATTTTTAGAGAACGCCATAAGAAATACTTCCATTTAAGAATGATTAGTCATTTAATGGTAGGTCTACATATTGTGAATAATGCTTTGAAAACAATTACATCTTGATAGTGATAATAAAATTTTGTTCTTATGCGGAGAGTTTATATTATAATAAGAGTACAGAAATTATAATTTTACATGTGAATCTTTTTATTACTCTGTTGCAATAGATTCTAGTTCCCTGCAAGTCTCATAGCTGATCTACCACACACACATGTTTTTCATGAAGCATCATTGATTTCTTGTACCTGGCTGAAATCTGCAGTGGACGACAGATATTGGGAAATTACTCTGTCTGCACGCAATGCTAGTTTACTGCAAACGGACAACAGCAAAATGGAGATAAGTAAGTAGACTACTTTTTTATGGTGAATATGCTTTTTTTGTGTGTGTTTTGAAGCTATGTTGTAGTACAGGGTACAGTGTAGATTTTTCTCTATGTAATGTATCGTTTCTGGAAAATTACTTTTCTAGCTATAATTTAGTTTAGCAGTGGTTCGCTTAGAAGAAAAAAAACCTGACAATTCTTAAATAGAGCATTTAAAATTAAATCTCTGCTATAACAATCATTGCACTTTGACAGAGAGTAAGAAATTGTGCCTTGTAATAGAAAGGTTTCATTAGTTGAGATCTGTCTTGACTGAGATTTAAGCAGGTTTCTGAGACTGATTTTTCTTTTTGGTGGTAATAAGGCAGAATTCTGAAGTGTGTTTCTAAATTTTGGCCTTCAGCAACAACACGCTTCCAAACTGAAATAAAGATTTAGTAGCTCAAAATGTTGACCTTTTTTTTTTCCCCTCCTTGAGATTGCTTTAAAACACTGTAGATTTTCTAAACTTGTGCTTGGTGTTTGTGTAATAAGACTTGTAAATATTCTCTGTGATTCTGTACATTAAAGGTGGTCTCTAAGTAGTGACTATGTTATGTTATTGAAGGACAACACACCAATAAATCCTAAACTTGCTTGAAACTGCAGGGAAAAAAAATCTTGCCTAGCTATGGTTGGTAAGAGATTGGCTGAAGGTGAGTGGGCATGGAGCAGCTTTTCACTATGTTATGTAAAAAGCAGAAAGAAAGCTGAATCCAGGCTGTCCTTTACAAGAAAGTAGCATGTTGTATGGTTTATCTACAACTGCTGAAGTCATGCCACTGTTTATGAAAGAATTCAATATTTAAGGTACTAAAAAGTCTCTGTAGCCACTGAGTGAAATTCGTGTATGACTCAACGGATGATATGTATGTATGAATGTATGTATATATGTATATAAGCATATTTGGGAAACTTCTCAATTTTAAAACTTTGGTATTCTTTCTCTTGGTGTTTTACTTTTTAAATATTCAGTGGTTTGACTTTTTCCCCACGATTCTTCATACAGTTGTTTAATTTTTTTCTTGAAGCTTAAAAGCTGAAGACTAGTTGTTGGATAATGGTTGATACCCTTTCTTTTCTATAAATAAATCTCTCTATTTTGTGTTGGAACTTTAGAATTCCAAGGTGAATGCTTCTGAAATGGATACATTATTGCAAATAGAAATTGAAATTGAAAAATAATATTTTTCCTTAAGTTTAGTTTTGAATTTAAAAGAAATGTTGAAAGATGTTCTTTTTTTTTTTTCAAACCACCTTTAATCTTAATAGCAGTAAATAATATTTAAGTTAACAGAAAATTCTAAACTATAGGAATCATTACTTGAAATACTGTGTGCAGTAGCTGCTTGCCAGCTCCATGATCAGATTCCTTAAGGTACAAGAGGTAATTACAATAGAGCGTACAATGTGCTCTTTAAGGTCACCACAACACTGACAATACTTGATGTGTAACACCTCATTTCTGTAGGAATTTAATTGTGATCTTTTCTGTTCAGGCTCCTTTTCATTGGCTAAAGCTCGAACCTGGTGTTCAGTTAAGTACAGTCTGACAGAAAATTAGACTCTTAATTAGATGTGAAGATATAAAAAAGGCTTCTGCTGTCCAAAGTACCCACCTAACAGTGAGTACTGGGGTAGGCTAGCAACACTGCATAAATGCACAGTTTATCCTTTAGCCAGGAGTTCCCAGTGCCTTATCGTTCAAAACATCTGAAAAATAGGAGATTCAACATTTCATGTTTCTGGTTTTAATATATCGAATGTGGCCATAGGTGGGTGCTGGATTAAAATATTAAGATATAAAATGGGGTTGGGTAACTGCTAGTTATTGAGAAAAGTGTTAATTATGACAGCAATGAAAATTTACAGTTCATGGAGAGAGAAGGATTTCTTATGTGCCCAGAACAGGGTTCTTACCTTCATCTAGCACTTGGAAATAATAATGTAAGAGGACAAGGACCAAATAGATAGGCATGACCAAGAACCATTGTTCCTTTATAAATTCTTGGTCATTAAATCAGTAAAGTTCTAATAGATTCTCTACAGTTTAATTTATATTTCAGTGTATAAAAGACCTTCTTCAAATATACTAGTTTGGATGAAATGTAATAAACAGTTTTCAGTATTTATGCACAACAAAAGAATGGGTATTTTCATCTGAGTAGCTCCAAAGCAATAAATATCATTACAATGTAGACACTAGATAAAATATACAATTACCTACACAATCATGAAGGAGAAAATACCATGTGTTGCTGGAGCTTCTTTAGTGCTTTGTGAAGAGGGATAGTCACTTGCCAGTACTTTTTAGAAATTTGTAAATTTTAATTCCCAATTTAAGAATTTCTACTTTAATTCTGTTTCAAAAAGTTCCACATCTGAGTATATTTATTTTATCTGACCTTTTCTTGCTCACTGTGTTAAGTTTATCATAGTCAAGTGCTCTTTGATGTCCTAAACCTCAGAACCTTAAGAGTTTTTGTCACCTTTTCACAGCAGTTTATACAATTCTGATGGTTAGTCAGCATAACACAAGAAGATGTGAACTGTGATGCTGAGTAGAGTTCCTGGAAAAATATGACCAAGTGGCTAAAGAATTTAATTTATAATAGAAAAAAACTCCTAGACTTTTAGCAATGAGTAAGCAGCAAACCCGTAGTTGAAGGGCTAAGGCTAGTGATCAGATTTAATTGTTTTTGTTTGCTTTCTGTATACCAATCAAGTCACTACTTTTCTTAGTAACTTCTTGGGGCATCCTTAATTAAATTTATATGGAAACAGCTGTAAGTGGAGAGTCTCTGTTCTTAGGATCTAAAGGCATAACATTATTTAAAAGCAGGAAATTTTAACTATCCTAGTCACTGGACACTTGCATCATTTTTAAGAGTGTCCCCTTCCCTTACATGATGGTTTTAATGATGAATTTAGTAAGAAATCCATTCTTTTGTAGTCTGGCAGTAGATACAGTTAAAAGCAAAATAGTTGACATTCTGCAAGGGCTAAATAGACAATCTGACTGCAGAAACAATTGAGTAAGTGTAGAGGCAATAGAGGAGCTGCAGATAGCCTAATAGATGTCATCAATCAGGAAACCAAACACTGTACAACAAATGTGGCATGGTGTTTTCCGACCTGTCTGCACTGAAAGAGGGACTAAGAGCTGGGTCTTGTACACTAGTGTATTTGCAGCTGCAGGCAAAGACATAATCACCTTGGCTTTTACCAAGTGTCTTCTTAAGAGACAATCCTGAGATACTATTGTTATTAGCAAATTAATGTTGTCTTACGATTGCTTGTTTCAAAATAAGTTATAAGAGGATGAGATGATGTTCACTCCTAGAAATTCATAAATGTGTGCTTTCAAATTCAGTTCTCCTACCTGCTTCATGCACATTTCTAACAGTGCCAGCATGCTTTCAGCTTCTACCTCAGAATTTCCTCAGTGGGAGGAAATTAAGAAAGTGTGACAGAAAATCAGCTTTTCAGGGCTTAATATTTTCAGATACACAGCTATCAGTGTTCTATAAGAATTTTCATATATCCCATTAAAAATGAAATGTAATAAAATAAAAGGAAATGACTGCTAAAACAGAAATCCTATGTAACACCAGCTATCTTCAAATAAGTCAATTTTATATTATACTTTACACCCTCCATGTATGAACTATCAAACACCCTGGTTGGACAGTATTGGACTCTGCAAAATGCACAATTTGTGTAGTGTTCAAAAATTTCCATCTAACTTGTGATATATTTGATGCTAATGATGAGATTCGTGGGTGGATGTCATTAATTATCATTGATAAGCAGAATATTAGTTTCAAAGAATTTCCTGAAAAATCAAGATTTTTGAAAACTGTACATTTTCAATCTTTGGGCTTCATATTGAAGTTCAATAGGATATAAAAACTTCAGATTCCAGAAGTTACTAACTTAGAAAATTGAGAGATTCTGGTGACTTTGTGACTTGATATAGCCAAAATTTACTTGAAACTGGGCTGATATTAACTCTATCAGATGTTATGTAGCAGGTGCTTAAAATCTTTTGTGATCTGTATGTTTATTCCATTTGGAAAGGGAGACTTGATTCATTTAGTCAGAGATTTCTATATAATGTTTTGCATACTTATTTATATGTAGTGTTATCATGCAGGCGTAATTCCCCACTAATGTGTGGAAAGTGGCCTGGTTTACTTTTCGACAGAATAGTTCACTAAGAATAAAGTTGGCTTCTGGCTAGATAGGAATAGGTTTATCTTATAAAAGAAAAAGAACAGCATTGTGGCAGGACACTAAAAATTTTGTTGCAGAGTTGAATTCTGCTTCATTAAAAAACTTCAGGAATGTGCATTCAATATTAGGTGTTTTAGGCCCATGCTCAGTTATGCTCTACTTGTACTGTTCAGGCAGGGCTACTTAACAGAAGAAAGGTACTATTTACTAAAAGGTTCAGTAAGGACTATTTGTTCATGATCCTAACGCCGTGGGAAAGGTTATCATGCTCCAGATTTCACGAACTGTTCTGCAATGGCTTTCATCTGACAAGAATTCAAGATGGTCCAGTGACTCATAGATTGAATGATTACAGATCTCTCAATTCTTTGTCGAGTGAAATGTTTGCTATAAACTATTTTTACTTGTTTGCATGTGTGTGTTGGAGATAGCAAAGTGTTACTGTAATTATGGTTATTAGCAAAGTTCACTTTGTTCTTTACTTCAGCACAATCGATTGGTGGTTAATGGTATGAAATACTGATATTTGTAAGAGTTTGACAGTTAAAGATAGTTAATGGTTAAAAATACAGTGCCCCCTGTAAAAATACAGTCTGTATTCTTATATTGAGCAATATGGTTTGCATTGAAAGGCTAAAAGGACAAATTAAGATTCTTGTCCTTCCTCTGGTTTAAAGAAAAATGTCTGCGGAATATTTATTTCAAAGCAAATACGAATTGAAAGGAAAAGTGAGAAATGCTTAACTTTTAAAGGGTCATTTTCTTCCCCGAAATCCACATAAAAGTGCAGCTGCAGCACCACAATGTTCACACTAGGGCAGGAGAAGCTGTCGCTTTTTGGCCCTGAAAGTTTTTGGCTTTCTGTATGTGTGTTGGGAGAATATTTTCAGGCTGCCTTTTCATTCCTTCTCATCAGCCTGGTAATCGACTGGAAAATATTTGCCTCTGAGGCTGTGTGGCAGGACTTCCATTTGAATCTACATTTTGCAGTCATACAGGAGCTGTATGATGAGGAGTAATTCTAGGATCATGTAAAACCAGGTTGGCGCCATTCCCTCATTTGAAAGAAATGAGTGTTCGGTCAGATCTATAGCATTCTGCAAGCAGGTAGAGGCCTTTTAGCCTGAAAGGTAGGGATGGGCTAAGTAAAGAATATGGTGGCTAAGAGGAAGTTGAAAGTATATTGGTGTCCTCATTCAGCCTAAGGCTTTGTTGTCCAAACATATTGAATAGCAGAAATATTTTTGGCAGTAGAAGACTTACAAAGAGAGACCATGTGTATACTCACCAGTTGAAGAATTAGGATCTCCAGTAGACAAACTGAATGTACTTGTGAAGAGGACCTTTGGGAGGTTCTGTTGCCTGCTGCAAGCAGGAAGTAGGAGGCTTCCTACAACCACTGGAAACAGAAAGGGCAGGAGGTCTTGTAATTGTCAATAAGACTTCTGTATTAATAAATTAGAAATCTAGGAAGACTTTATTGCTTGATATCAGGCAGCCTACCTCTTTTTTTTTTTTTTTTTTGGGGGGGGGTGAGTCTAAAAACTGGCCTTTCTGTTGAGTAGTACTCTTTAGGTTTTGGCAATAACTGTAAATTTGGGCATGAGTTTCCTCTAGTATTTAATTTTAACTTAGTTAAACACTTGCCAGCTTTTGTGCCCTTGTCCTATATTGAATTATGGTTTCAAATGTCAACTTCAGTTAAAAACAAACAAACAAACACCCTAAAACTGGCTGGTTGAGGCTCATGAATGTACATAACACCTAGTTGGGCTCTCATAACAGTGGTCTGTTCTGCTTTACACAGAGAAAAGAAAACATTTGTCCTATGGTGATTTTATTTTTAATTGATGTGAATAACAATATTAAAGCCAGACATACAATTAAAAGCTTGTCCTATTGCAATTTGACAACCATGGTTACACCCCAGGATCTGGATATAGTCTGTATATAATACAGATGAGACTTTACTACAAAAAGCTAAGGCACTAAGGACAGTGCACTTAAATTTAACAGGCAGAACTCTCTAGGACACTGATATTGTTAGATGAGAGAAGTGAAGCAAAAATAGGACTGGAAGAGCTGACGCACACAAATGCTGAGGTCAGAATGAAAACTGGTTTGTCTGAAGATGGCATAAAGCTGAAGGAACTGAGACTTTACCTCCGGCAATTTTTTTGAAGCTGTGGTTGCCTTCTTCTGTTGCAGTGACTGTGTTATTTTTTTCATTTTCAGGTTGCTGTTTGTGGTGTTCTATTGAGGGAGGAAAAAAAAAAGAGTTCAGCCTCTAGATAGGCACATAATCCAGAGGAATTGTTCTAATGTACTTCCTTACATAACAGCCCTGTATTTATTCTCCCTGAAGAATGAACTGTTCAGTCTAGGACCACAGATATATTCTGCCAGGGTTTTTCAGGTAAATGCATTATCTTGAAGAGTCTCTTAAATTTTATCTCCCTTCATCATGGCAACTTTGTTAATAGTAGATTTTTCTGGAAAGTAGTAACATCTAGGAGTTGAGGAGAACCTTAGGCAGTGTGATGCAATGCCTTTGAGGTCCTTTAAAGCAAACACTCTTTTAATTGCAATGCTGGGATAAGAATTTCCTTTTGAAAACTTTTGAAGGGTAGTACTTTTAAGCTGTGTTTTGAGCTGCTGTGGGTGCATACCAGAGAGGTAGATAAGGTTGCATTTCCTACTTCTGCATGCATAATAATAGTGTGATACAGAACTCATAATTTGCTCAGGCAGGTGGCACTTCTATTTAGCATCTGTTATCTATTGATATAAACTATCTACAAATTGTCCAGTAGTCATTGTTGCAGACTTTTAAGGAGGCAGGTCTTTTTGTTGGGTTTTTTCTTTCCTCTTTCTTTTTTGCATTATGAGCATTTTCATATTTGGGGGTATCAGGAGTCTGATGGAATGTTCTTGGTAAAGATACAAACCCTCAGTAATGAGGTAAATTAAGATTGGCAGGTTGCATAATTCTTTATTTAAGGTCAAAAAATTAATAAATTCATGATGCTGGACACCGTTCTTGACCTTGGAAATATTTAATATTAATAGCCTAGAGGAATCAAGAGAAAATATTGACAGTGAGCAACAGGTTGCTATTTGACATAATTTACTGAGATTTCTCAGGCCTTTAAAAATGTAAATAAAGGGAATATATTCTTACTTTAAGGAAAAAAAAACCTGTAAATTTGACTTTTTTTAAATTGATGGTATTGTGAATGAGCATCTGGGATGCTATTAAATTCATAGGTATCTTCAGTTTCGTCTCTTTCATTCACTAAGTAATGGGTTACTTTCATTTAGGATTAGAAGACTTACTACAAAGTGAAATCTTGCTTTGATACCGACATGAAAAGGCACTTCTATACCTAAAGATGAGTTGTCTATAAATAGATAGCAGTGATGTTACTGCAGCTGAGGAAACTTCATTCCATTAAAAACATCAGTGAAGAACTAGAGTAATGCTTAATAATTAATGAATATGATTTAAGTCCATTTTAAAGTGGTGACACATTTTAATGGTCCTGTAATATTTATAAGTAACTTGTACCTCCCGTAATTGTAATGAATGAATTTTCCTGACCCTTACTGAAAGTTACACCTATAAAACAGTTTTTCAGCTTGCTACTAAAGGGTCTTTTATTCAAAACCACAGTTCATTTATGTCATTTTGTCTTCAGGCTCTGTAGACTTGCCTCTTGTTTGGCATTGTGTATTTCTTCTAAGTTACTGGTGACTAGCTAATGCCAGACTACTTTAAGAAGGGCGAAAAGTCCCATACATAGAATCATAGAATGGTTTGGGTTGGAAGGATCCCTTAAGATCTTCTAGTTCCAACCCCACTGCCATGGGGAGGGACACCTTCCGCTAGATCAGGATTGTACAGAAAACACATTTTGCCAGAAGGAATACTATTTTCATGTTTTTCACACAGGAAGTCTAGATTGTATTAAAAGAAGGTACAAGGTGACAAAACTGTATACAGAAGATTTTAATTTCATTGCAAGTACCAAAAGTCTTCCAATGTCCCTACTGTTAAGGCTCCTAATATTGGGGCATTAACAGTAAGGATATTACTCATCTTACTTCAGTGAATTAATTTCCATTAAGGAGCTCTGTACTGGGTAGTAAGAAGATCATGTGAAGAAAATTTCAGGATAGAATCAGTCTACCATGTTCAGCATATTCCATGGGAGCTGGGATACGTTAAAAGTTCAGCATGATTTGGAGGAGGCATGGATAGAGATGGTAATTAGCTCCTGCCATTTTCCTTTGCTTTCAGCTCATTTGTAGGCTATGTGTCCCCCTAGAGAAGCCATGGTGGAGAAACAAAGCAGCGTTGTGAGTATGCAGTGCCCATTTATGTCTGTTCTTGTCTCATGGTATCATGAAGCATCTCAGCCTTCTTGCTTTTTCCAGCCTTGCCTCTTCTGTTAACAGATTGGTTGTGTGTATGCCAGCTTTCCGAGCTAAAGGCTTATGATCTTTACAGATTTAGTGAGGAAAAAATGGGTTCTGTTACTTCATACAGAATAAGGATTTTTGTGTGACTGACAGGTAGTGTTGTGAATATCCAGTGCTCTCTGGACTATCGAGATGCTTAAATCAAAGCTACGTGTTAGCCGCTTGCAGCTCTTGGGGATTCAGAGTGAATGTCTGCTTCTGAAAGCAGGTAAGTATTTTAAAAGAGTAGTTATATTTTTATAATCATCATGTTAATTTAGGAGAAGACCCGAGTTCTTGGCCACCATTGTACTGAGAATATTCATGCTTAGAGCTGTTGCGGCCCAGGAATATGCCAGTGTAATCTTATGATCAGAATATCAATTAGTTTGGTGTGGATGAGGACTTGTTCCCTTTAGCTGAATTGAAATTACTGCAAAAAAATGCAACATGCGTTAAGGCCAAAGACTCCAAAGATAGAGTTCTGCACCATAATTTGTGCTTCCAGTGCTCTTAATGTATTTTAACTAATAATTATTTTGCATAAATGCAGTTACTGTCCCTCTTTTGATGGTCAGGTTACTCCTTTTTTGGTGGGATTTGAAGCTAGTAATTTTGTTCATCTTGCCTTTAGAGGATATCTGGAGTCAAGGTCATAGAAAATGCCTCTGTTACGTCAATGAAGACAGTGGACTTTAAGGTTCAGTCCATGAACTGTTTTTCTGCTGACTTCCAGCCTGTGTACCAAGCATGGCCTCAGAGCTGGACATTCAGGAACGTGTAAAATTTTTGAGAGATTTTTAGGGAAAGGTGACTTTGGACATTTTGAAGTCTAGAATTCATCTGATGAGGTTTCTTACAGAAATATTTCTGAAATGTTTGACTAAATTATAAAACTAGAATTTCTTGCACTTAAACATTACATTCTTGGGTGGAGTGGTTGTTTCTGGGTCATTAATTGCTATGAATCTTGAACTGAATTGAAAATTGGTGTTACGGGAGATACAAGCAAGGCAATGGAAAACACTACTCAGGAAGACAGAAACTGTAAATTAAGCTGTGCAAAATGTTCACAAAAGAAGAAACAGCATAATACTCTGGTAGGATATTGTTACATTCTTGAAACTCAGCCCAGGTTTGCTTTTAATCAATAAACAGACAAATTCAGCACATCTTTTAAATGAAAGTAAACTGGTCAACATTTGCAAAAGTGCTAGTCACTGTGGGCTTGAGTGTTAGACACTCTAACATTTTGTAAAGAAAAAAAGCAGGAAGCAAAGCAACTGAGGGATAAAGTTCAAGAAGTCTTAAGCGATGGCAGACCAAAATAGAAGCAAATGTCTGCACAAATCCCCACAATATGAAACTGCTTTGTTTTTAATGGTTTCATTCCTAACAGATGTTTGTGATGAGCTGACCTTTTGCCAGGAATGTCATTATCACCTATTGCATTATCCAGCTAATACCAAGCATTTGTTGTCAATTTCTTTTGCATACTTTTCAAACTATATTTTAGATGCTGCAATACCTGATTTTTCTAGTCTGTTGCCATTTTTCCTTTATGAGAGAGTATGTAGAAATGCCATCAAAAAGTAATTGGTGAGTTTGGGATGGAGATTTCTCATGGTCTTTTTGGATGATATAAAATTCAGTGTTCTGTGCTGGAATCATAGAATGTGATGGGTTGGAAGGGACCTTTATATGTCATCTAGTCCAAACCCCACTGCAGTAAACAGGGACCTCTTTAACTAGATCAGGTTGCTCAGAGCCCAAACAAGCCTGACCTTGAATGTCTCCAGGGATGGGTCCTCTACCACCTCACTGGGCAACATGTTCTGGTGTTTCACCATCCTCATAATAAAGAACTTCTTCCTAATGTCTAATCTAAATCTACTCTGCTCTAGTTTAAAACCCTTGCCCCTCTTCCTATCGCTACACACCCTTGTAAACAGTCCCTCCCCAGCTTTCTTGTAAGCCCCCTTCAGGTACTGGAAGGCTGCTATAAGGTCCCAGGTCTCTCAGCCTGTCTTCATGGGTGCTTCAGCCCTCTGATCATTTTTGTGGCCCTTCCCTGGACTCACTCCAACAGTTCCATGTACTTCTTGTGTTTAGAGCTCCAGAACTGGACAGAGTATTCCAGGTGTGGTCTCACCAGAACAGAGTAGAGGGACAGAATCACCTTTCTTGATCTGCTAGCCATGCTTCTTTTGATGCAGCCAAGGATGCAATTGGCCTTCTGGGCTGTGAGTGCACACTGTTGACTCATGTCCAGGTTATCATCCACTAGTTTCCCCAAGTCCTTATCTGCAGGGCTGCTCTGTCACATCAACCCTCAACTCATACTGATAAAGAGGATTGCCCCCATCCAGGTGCAGAACCTTGCACTTGGCCTTATTGAACCTCATGAGGTTCACACGGGCCCACTTCTCCAGCTTGTCCAGCTCCCTCTGGATAACATCCCATCCCTCTGGCATGACAACCACAACAGTCAGCTTGGTGTCAGCTACAAACTTGCTGAGGGTGTCCTTGATCCTGCTGTCTATATCATTGATTAAGATATTAAACAGCACTGGTCTCAGTATGGACCCCTGAGGGACACCACTTGTCACCCATCTCCATCTGGATATTGAACCACTACCCTCTGGATGTGGACATCCAGCCAAATCCTTACCCGCTGAACAATCCACTCATCAAATCCATACCTCTGCATCTTAGAGAGAAGGATATTGTGGGGAACCATGTCAAAGGCCTTGCAGAAATCTAGATAGATGACATCCATAGCTCCTCCCTTGTCCACTGATGAAGTCACTTCATTGTAGAAAGCCACTAGGTTGATCAGGCAGGACTTGCCCCTAGTAAAACCATGCTGGCTGTCTTGAATCACCTCCCTGTCTTCCATGTGCCTCAGCATAGCTTCTAGGAGGATCTCTTTCATGTCCTCTTCTATTTTCAAATATTATGCAGAGTGACTTGGCAACTACAACAGACAATTCCCTCAGGACTCTGGGATGCATCTCATCAGGTCTCATGGACTTATGCGTGTTCAGGTTACTCAGGTAGTCAGGAACCTTGTTTACACTTACAGTGGGAGGGACTTTGTCCCCCCTTGTGTTCTTGTGGTCCTTCAACTTGGGAGGAGTAAGAAGAGAGGTTGCCAGCGAAGGCTGAGGCAAGAAAGTTCTTGAGAACATCAGCCTTCCTTTTGTCTGTTGTTACTAGCTTGCTTTTCTTGCTCATTGGGGGTGAGTGGGACACCTTTAACCTTCCTTTTCTGATTGACATACCTGTAGAAGCCCTTGTTATTTTTTGCATTCCTAGCAAAGGTCAGTTCCAGCTGCACCTTGGCCTTCCTATGTCATCCCTACGTAACCAGGCAGTGTCCCTGTACTCTTCCCAAGATACCTGTCCCTGCTTGAACTGCCTGTGCAGTTTCTTCTTAGACTTTAGTTTGGTCAGCAAGTCTCGACTCAGCCATGCTTGTCTCTTCCCTTCCTTGCTTGTTTTCTTACACCTGGGGACTGAGAGCTCTTGTGTTCTATGGAAAGTGCCGTTAATATCTGCCAGCTCTGTTCTGCTCCCTTGTCCCTAAGGACAGTTTCCTAGGCAGACCTCTTGACTAATTCTTTGAAGAGCTATAATTTTGCTTTGCAAAAATTCAGGGTCCTGACTATATTTCTAGTCTAACTGTAGCCTTAGGTCCATGAACTCCATCAGTGCATGACTACTGCAGCCCATGCTGCCTTCGATCTTGATATCCCAGATGAGTTCACTTGCATTGGTGACCATCAGGTCCAGTATTGCATCTCCTCTGGTAGGGCTGTCTATTTCCTGGCTTAAGTAGTTATTGTTGAGGCACTCCAATAGTCTTCTGGATTGCCTGCAGCTTGCAGTATTACTTTACCAGCAGATGGTGGTGTCGTTGATATTCCCCAGCAGCATGAGAGCCCATGAGTGTGATGCCTCCTGCAGCTGGAGTAGGAACGGTTCGTTAGTTGATTTCTCTTGATTGGGCAGCCTGTAGCAGACACCAACCACAAGGTTCCCCTTGTTACCTCGATTTCTAATTCCTACGCATAAGTTTTTGACTTGTTCTGTGCTATTCTTTAGGGACAACTCTTCACATTCTATCCATTTCTTAATATAGAGGGCAACACCTCTGCCCCTCCTTACTTGTCTGTCCCTTCTGCACAGCTTGTAGCCATCAATAGCCACACTCTAGCCATAGGATTTGTCCCAACAAGTTTCAGTAATAGCCACTATGTCGTAGCTTTACAGCAGCATGGTAGCTTCCAACTCCTCTTGTTTGTTGCCCATGCTGCGTGCATTTGTGTAGAGGCACTTCAGATGGGCTGTTGGTTGTGTCACCTTTTTAAAGGAACACCATTTAATTCCCTTGAAGTGTTTCATGGGTGTTTCTCTGTTGGCTCCTACTACCTCAGGAACCCGTGTCTCGTCTCTGTAAGACTTTGACTGTGTTGCAGTGCCCCCAGCATGCCTCAGGGCAACAGGTTCAAGGCCCCTACTAGCACCTTGTCCCTCTAACCCTGGTGTGTCCTCCTGCAGCTTGTCACAGACAAGTCTAAAAACTACCAGGTTAAATATTTGAAAAAGAAAAACTTATCTGTAGAAAAGGGATTTTTGGTAGTTTTTATTTAGTACAGAAAATAGGAATGGCATGGGTTTTATTTTGATATAAGTTCCAGCTCGTCAAGTATAGAAAACCTGTAAGAGATGAGACCAGCAAAACTGATGCCTTTTATTTACTAACATTTTTAGCTGTTGTTGGTTTAAAATTTAAGGAAAAATTTTCATTATAATGTAGATATTTATTAAGATTTCTTAGAAAACTTGGGCTTATGGTAGGAAGTGATTTAGAGAAGCACCTGAATGGTTGATGCCTGCTTTTCTGACTGTTTTGAGAGTGTTTTGTTTACATAAGAAGTAGGCTTAATCTGACAAAAACATCGCCCCATCCCCCCCCCAAAAAAAAAATAAAAGAAAAAACGGAGAAAGAAACTCTTCCTTTCAGATTTCAATGAAGTATTTTATGAACTCCAGAATGATTCATGATATGCTTTTTAAAAAGTGAGATATTGTTTGCACAATATCAGGAAAAGTGTTTCTATAGATGTTAAAGACAAAGGACAAGTTCCTTCTTCTTTCTTCTTCAACATTGTCATCTATTTAATTTTGAAGAAAATGAGCAAATGGATATAACACAGGCTATGAAGGGCCTGTACTCTCAAAATTTCTGGCACTATTCAAAACCCAACTAGACACATGCCTGAACAACCTGCTCTGGCTGATTCTGTTTGAACAGGGAGGTTAGACTAGGTGATATCAAGAGGTCTCTTCCAACCTAAACAACTCTGATTCTTAATTTGCTTGAGGATAGACTCAAGTTTGCTTTTATATTTTTCGTATTCCTTTGATGTGTCAGCACAAATAAAAAAGCTACCTGAAATAATGAAAAGGAAGTGTTAATAATATGTTAAGAGAAACAAAAGCTAACAAGTTTTCAAATTAATATGTTATGTTAGAGAAGCATAAAAGGTCAATTGGCTCCCTTATCCTGATGTTAATGTACAACCCAACTGGGGGAGGGAAAGGAGTATTAGAAGTGCTGTACCAGTAAATTCTACTAGCTCTTGCATTATAAATCTTCTGTTATAGATCTTAAGGTACTTGGACCAATAATCCTTTCAAAGGCATGTAATATATATTGAAAACATTAGTCATAACAACAAAGCCCATTAATTCTTATACTAAGTAAGTCATCCCTGTCCCTAAGAGGATGTATGAGAAAAGTTTTGTTTATTTTGTTACAGTTCTTGAGAGCTGAATTTTACTTTTTTACTTCTGCATTAAAATCCTAAAGTACTAAGCTAGCTGAAAACATTTCAGTGAGACAAAGGTTTTTGCACTTTTCTTGTTTCGGCTGGAAGTAGTATAAGAAAAAGATGCTGGATTCTTCTGTTAGTGAAGATCTCTATCTTCAGTTCCTGTGGGTATGTTAGTCCATCCAGAATGTGATTACTTTAGAGCAGGATGTATTTTACTCTTGATCTTCCCCATCTGGGCAGCTTCTGAATTATGTAACTCACCTAGCGCATTTTATCTTATTCTTAGTTCAGTGCAGATCTGAAAATGCAAGCATTTTGTATAAAAGGTTATGGTTTAAAGTTCCCTGAGATGTATTTGAGCTGAATATGAAGAGAAGCTGTAGAAAGTAATCAGAGCCAACTATAAGGAAAGAACAATATTGAATATCTTGGAGAACGTAAAAGGGAAGAAAGCTGAGATAGAATTTATCACAAAAATTTCATTTATGAAACTAAAATTTTATTCCACCTTTTTATTATGCATTTAAATTTGTGTTAATTATTAAGAGTTCCAGATTCAAGCTAGAAGCAACTGGTGAACTAGAAGCACACGTTACACATTTCCAAAACTTGTGAATTTCAGCACTCTGGACAGGGATTTGATTCCTACCCATGGATGTATGCTGGAAGGACATTGAAGTAGCAGATTCAGAGTCTCTTGCATGTAAGGATAATTCTATTTATCGTGTGATGCTACTGAAGTTGACATGATTCCACTCATTGTTTCCCCCATGCAAAGGAGAAAATTATTGCCTCCCTTGACCACTTTATTCCTTCTGTGTCATAAAGATTCCCACCTTATTTCTGAAAAATCCTGACTTAATCTAGATAAAGAAATAGAATTTTCAGTGGAAAAGTCCATTGCAGGGAAGAGTCTTGTGTAAAGGTGAAATATCTAAACTTAATCAATCATTCAGAAATTATCTTTCCATTCTGAAAATTAATGTTATATCAAATGAGGGTAGGAATAGCAGAGAATCCATGATAAAAGCTCATTAAATGCTTTCAGTCTGAAAATACAAGGGTCCAAAATATTTTCTTCTCCTTCTGGCTATAAGAATAGTTCATCTTATTGAAATTAAATCTCCCTTGTCAGAATTACAGTGCTCTCTATTTCCTTAGTGTGTTTTATCCTGAGGAGGTAGTTTTTAATTCTCTGCCATAGAACTGAAATATGATGTCATCGATTTCGGTTAGGTATTTATCATACAGCTCATTGTGCAGCAATAGAATTCATAGTAAAACAAGCTAACTCTGTATCAAGCAGGGCTCTGGACCAGGTGACCTCCTAAGAATCCTTTCCAACTGAATTTATTCTATGACTCTATTTTCACCATCTGTTTCTCCAAATGTCTAGACAAATACTGAACCCTCTGGAAGGTGCCAGCCTTCAACCTCCTTCCATAACCTTTCTAAAAGACAGAAGGATAATGTGTCTGGTCACAGTGTTATCCAAAAAAAATGCTTTGTGTTTCTTCTTATATCCTAGTGTATTTAAGTGGTGCTTATGCCTGCCTGTTTCTTAACTCATTGCTGGTGTTTCCAGATGCATAACAGTACTCTTCTGTTAAGCTGGAAGAAAGGAAGCCTAGTTTCCATATAAAAGAGGAGGGGTAAGAAAAAAATTATGGTTATGACTGTTGAAGAGATGTGGTTTTCACATCAAAGAGAAAATTATGATCAAACTTAATATTTGAAAATGCTTCATGGCATGAAAGTGGCTCTTCAGTATGTTGATGATGGGAGGGAAGAGGAGGTGGAGGGGAGGAAGGTAAGAATAATGTGGAGTATGAACTTTAAAAAGTGATTCAGGAAGTTTGTCTCTGCTCTTTGATAAATTTTGAGCTGTAACTGACAGCCAAAAGAGGGGTCAGGTGGGGGGGAAAGAAGGAAAAAAAAAAAAAGAAGAAGAAGAAAGTACTCCCAAAGGCCAAAAAGGGAAATTGCAAGGTAGGTATTTTAGTTGGTTTCTTCTGGTAACAGGGCTGAAATAAGTAGGAGTTTTTCTCTTAGTTTCTGTGCAAGTAGGACTGTGTCCTGAAGGACTGCTACAAGCACGTTTTAAAATGTTTGCGCTGAATGGTAAAAACAAGACATAAAATTCTACAAATAGTAACTGTCGACTCAGAAGAAGGAATATATCCTAGTGAGACATCTCATACCATGTGTGAAGCTGCCTATTTCTGGCGATTTTATCATCACACCCAGACAAATGGTGGTAATAGCCAAATGTAAGAATAATGACTAATACAAAATCTGAAGTGAGCATCCCCTAGTTTTTCCATATGGCTATGAACAGGATTATATTCCTTCCAGAAATCTCTTAACTATATTAAATTTTCCTTGAGCTATAGCAATGTGGAAAACGTTGAGTTGTACTGTACTCTTAACAACTGTTGCAAGGTTATATAAAGAATCAGGTTTCTTCCTTTTTTTTTTTTTAGTATTCTAATCCAGGTAATCCAATCAGATTAAATGAATAAGAGTATTGCAAAGCTTTGATAAAAATTTTATTTAAAATGTGATACATGATTTTAAAAACTGTGTTCCTGTAGGAGTACATTATATAGTAACAAAACACAGCTTTGGTGATTGAAATCTTCATAAAATTTAAGCCAATTTTACAAGAGAGCTGAACAGTGATCCTTAATTTTGAAAAGACCTACATTTTGATTCAGAACCTCATTTCTCTTACACTCCTAGAAAGCACATGTGATCTGAAATCTCACAAAAGTGGCAGGAGTATAGTATAAAGAATACCCTCATTCCTTGCTTTGTGCGTATACACATTTCATTACAAACTGTGGCCACAGTCAGCACACAAAAATTTGGTCAGACTCAGTACTTCTTTTATATTCTACATCAGGCTTGTCGAGGCTAGGCAGGTCTGAAGAACGTGGTTAAGGAAGAAGGAACTTAAGCAATTCCCAGTTTCTTATCTTTGAATAAATGGAGGGCTTTAAAGTACTAATCTGTTGATCTAAAAACAGTGTACAGCACTAAACAGTTCTACCAGTGTTGTAAATTCATTTCATGAAGCCTTTTAAATGGCTGTTGAGTTATGTAAAGTGTAGTTGCTTAATGCACACTCTTTTTAACTCTAAGGTTACATGTTGGTACTTTTGAATGACAGAATGTTTAAGTAACATGCTCTCAAATATCTATAATAAATCATAAAGTTTGGCCGTAGAAAACGTTAAATTGGCATTTATTTTTGAATGGCTCAGAGGTGTTTTATTGTAAGAGAATGTCAGGCAAATAAAAGAAAAGGTCAAAGGGAGATCTTTCCTTTTAATAGCTAAAGAAGAATAAATATCTTAGTAAATCTTAATAGTCTTATGGAACTCTCTGATGCTTCTAAAGTTAAGCCATTCTAGGAAAGCTCTAAGGATATACACCATTTTCATGCTTCCAATGGCATTCCTCACAGCTGCTAATCATATAGGTTGCATGTTATTTGGATCATGTGAAATTATTCCAATAGTGTTTATTATTATTTATTATTATTTTTATAAAATAGTGTTTAAACTCTTAGATATGGTATACAGTAGTATGTGAGCTAGCTTGGTGAAGAAAGAAGACTTTTTCCCACCTCATCTGGGTAACGTACAAAAACTAAGACCTGCCTTACAGTCTTTGACACATTAGTGTGCTATCTTTGCTACTATTGTACTAGTAGATACAAGATTAGCAGAAAAAGGTATAGAAAAAATTGTTATGTAAACTTGTTGCACCTGTGCATCTGTCAAAAGAAGGAAGTGGTCAGCCAGAAGGTAAGACCTCTGTGTGTTGGCTGTTTTCACTCGCTGAGAAACAATGTCCTCTGCGGTCAGTGTACCCAAGGCCTCAATACTTGTATTGTGAAAATTGTTCATAACATTCAACAACAGTTTCTCACCTTTATTAAGCAGAAACACGTACTTTGATTCTCATCATGTTGGTCAATAGTCTAATTCTAAATAAAAATTAAGTATTTATTTCATTCAAGTTTAATGTGTTTACATGTCTATCATTCTACTTGGGAAATTCACTTTTTCATGTGTAGAAGCTTAAATAATACAAACTTGCTCTCCTAGACCCACTTGAGAAAGTACTATGCATTTAGGCATTGTTGTGGTGCCTCTCAGATTGGTCTATAAAACATCTTTAAGATGTTTTTGTATGATTAGAAAGGCTATAAAGACTTTTCTTACCTAAAAAGGTAAGAATGTAACCAGCACATTATTCAGTTATCTCACACAAAGCATTTTGAAATGTAAGCACTTTTTGTTCTTGTGTTCTATGGAAATTTTCATAGATAAAGAATTAGAAGTAGTGGGAAATCACTAATGTAAGTGGAATAACAAAACTGTTACTGCTTATACTAACTGCTTGCTCCTCTTTACTTGTATTAAAACGGTTTTATAAACTTGTGATTACAATGGGATACTTAAATTAGCCTGGTTTAAAAGACACAAAGGAGTAGTAGTGGTCACTGTTTGAAGCTTCTCAAGAAGTAAAGTGAAGGACACATTTAACAAAAGGAACAAAAGGTAAGTTAGTAGTTACAGAGGTGTGTGAAAATAACTGTTCCCAATATAGTCTGATGCAGATGGATAGGTAGCTTTCTCTTTCCTTTATCTGTTAAGATATTAAGTGTCATCAGTGTTTATTCACAGCCTTTTCTAGATGAAGACCTAAATGTATTGCAAAGTTTCAGAGATATTTTACTTTCAAGTTGTCGCTTGCCTGATGAAGAGGCTGAAATGGAAGCTTTCTGTTTGGTCGTCTTTTCCAGAAACTGTTCACAGCTAGAAAAGTATAAGGAAAAAATAAAACCAAGCATCTTTATGTTGTTCTTTAGCTATCCTTGTTTTGTTTAAAACTTTATGCGCTCAACATGTCTCTATTTTAAATTAATCATGAATAATCCCAACACTGTTAAGATCTATCCATTTAAGCGATAAGGGGTTTTTTTTAATATTGACATCACATGATTGTCTATAAATTAAGTTTATAGTTGATTTACTTGATAGCTTTATATAGTATGTTTTTCTTCAGTTTCCCTGTCTATAAAATACAAATAAAAGTACATCACTGTAAATTGGTAGGTGGAAATAGTGAAAAACAGTAGTAAAGTTAGCATGATGACTTGAGCTGGAAGATGAACAGCTTTGGTTATAATGCTGTAAAATTCTGTTAGTGCTTGTTACGGTATCACACCAAAATAGATACACGCACAAATAATAAACTCAAACAAGCTTTTAATCTGCAACTGAAATCAAGCAACCAAAACTTCATTCACCAAAACAATGTTCCACTGACATTTAATAAATACAGGTTCGATATGCTGGTTGGGAATATTACCACACACAGCTGAGTTAAGAATTCTTATGTTTTAGGCCTAATGATCCAAAATGTACACTCACTCACCTAAAAAGGGAGGGCTCTCAATTTTGAGAAATTACTTTAAGTGGCATCCCAACTAAAGGGGAGAGTTTCCAACTGCATACCTGCTGCTCTGAGGAGGACCAACTCAAATGTGCTCTCCAAAGGGGCCCCATTTATACCCTGGTTGAATCAGATCTGGGGGCAAAATATGGTCATGTCAACCCCCTGTTACCTGAGGACCCCAACTTTTCTGCCTTTGACTCCCACTGTGTGGACCAGACAGGAGCTGTAGGAGGGAAGACAGTCCTGACACTGCCAGGGCCAGAAACGTTGGCGCCAATTTTGTTGTGTCTTTCTCAAGTCCTTAGCAGGATGGGTGCATCTGCCACAGTGCTTCATCTGATTTACTAAGTTTGCTGTATTTTGACATAACGTTTATAATGCGGCTACACACTTTCTGCAATTAACATAAAACTGTGTTGCTCTGTCTGAATTTACTAGGCTGGATCTCTGTAAGTCTTCAGTATGATCTCTAGTTTGCAGTTCAGAAATAGCCAGCTTGCAAAACAGTTCATCTGGTCTAGTTTCCTCCACAAGAAAGTTTTAGCATTCTGGTATATTGAAAGCAATACTTCAGACTCCAATTTGTTCTTAGGTAAGAAGATTAATTTATATGCTGATTAATTTTCTGGGCTGGTTGTCCTTCTCTGCCTTTGTCACATGTATCACTTGTTAGTAATCGATTTTCTTTAGCCTCTCTACACCAATTCTGATGGTACATGAATTCATTTGTTTGCTTTATGCTCTTCATTTGTAACACTAACTGATACTGATATTCTGTTATAGAACCTCATTCTGAAAGGTGCCTGAATGCTCCTAATTTTTGCTGTGTTTTAAGTGCCGAGCACTTAGCAGAACAAGACAATTAGAAAATAAATATTCCTGTTTGAACTGTTCCACTAAGTTAAATATCATTAAATAAGGGCTTATTTTTTTTAAACAAAAGCCTACATATTCATGCTGGTACCAGTTTATCTACTATACTTGGAGTAGAAATTAATTTATTAGTCTAGTAGTATGGCTCTGTCCGTATTGATTTTTTTTCATTTTGCAAGAAGCATATTGTCTCTTCTACGGCTGGAAGATGAAAATATCAAGCCACTAAGAGTATAATGTTTCTTCTCTCTACTATTAATTTCCTGCAGTGAATCTAATTTAAATTAGCTAACATGGATGTTAGATTTTATTCTGAAACCAATCTAGCAAGTGGTATGAAGGAAAGACCTATGTGAACTAACATCATCCATCAAACTAAAGAACCCCAGACTTCTTGAACCTGCTAAGGTTTGTAGTTATTTGATGAGTTGGGTCATACCACTGCATGTGGGTTCTGTGAAAAAAAAGTTGATATCAGCTGATTATCCCTTCTGAGGGGAAAAGAAAAAGGCTAACAGGTTACGTTGCATTCCAGAAATTGATGTGTGGCTTAGTTTTCTTATTTCTGCATGCCAGGAAATTCTCAAAGTACTTTTCTGAAGATAAGCGAACATACTCATTATAGCTTACTTATGCCTGTTAAGTCTTTGTGTGAAATATTTCATGGGGAACTATGTAAATATTTTGACTAGTTGTGCCTTTATTTTCAGAGTGCATTGCAGATGACACATGAATGTATCAGGATGAAGCTGTGGGAGCAGAGGCATGTAAGAGATTGTTAATGTTTTCAAGATTATAATTTTTCTTAATGGAGCCATTAATAATAAAAAACATTATTATGTGAGTGGACTAAAGTAGAGTAACACATACCTAGCATAGGCATATTAAGGCTAACAGGACTGTGGTAGCGATATTTTCGAGATGTTATTTATAACATGAGGAGAAACATACGGTAACAACTTGTTTTCAAATCTGAGGGGACGTTTTGTACTTTATTTCTCCTTCTGGGCAGCAGATGTGTTTTCTTTTTTAAAAAATACTCATGAAGGCTGACAAACATGAGATAATTGCCAAAGGAGAATGGTACATATGGGATTGCACAGTTTTTATCCAATTTTCTTTCAAAGGCACAAACGAAAAGGTAATTTAATCAAATTAGTGTGTGTATTTGTAAATGTAAAGTAGTATACAAAGAAATGTAATTAGTAAAGTAGCAGATAATAAAGGCATGTACATATCTTTAAAGATTTTAAATGTCCACAACTCAGGTCTCATCCAACAGGTCACAGAAGCCATAAAGAAACTAAAAGTCTTCTAACTGCTTTATGATTATAAATGTTAGCTTTGAAATCTTGGAATTTAAATTGGAAGTTCAATATATTGCAATACAATGTTTGTTTAGAGTTGCAGATCTGATAACTAGGGCAATTACTCCTGAAGAGGTGGTTAGATCCTTTCTCATAGTCAGTTGTAGATTTAGACTGTTGTTTGTTGTTTGTTTGTTTGTTTTGGGTTGGTTTTTTTTTCCATTGGTAATGGAACCTTCAGTTATAGAAAATGTTTCAGCTGTTGTGTTTAGCTGGCTTACTGTTTAAAACTTTGCAGCCTATTTGAGAAATGAATCAGTAGAAGTCTCACTAATGCCAGATGTTGCCATTAAATCACTTCCCTACTCCTACTTGATGTTTCCTAGATTTTGTGTCCAAGGTCCATGGTAGCCCACTCAGAGGACTGCAGTAAGAACTTGTTTATTTTAGTTAGATTTTTTGCATTATTCTTGAACTTTGTGTATTTTTCCTTTTGTCTTTTAGATTTAGAATAGGAATAGACCCCTCAAATAAAACATTATTCTAAGTAACATACGAAAGCACTTAAGTATATACTTGTTTTTCTCTTAACACAGGAGATTTGTAAGTATCCTTAAACTGCATGCTTAAATATTGTTCTGAATACATAACAACTGCTGGGTTGAACTTTGAGGTCAACCGATTAATATTTTTATCATAACATTTGCATTGTGATGTGGCAATTAATTATTAATACAAAGAAATGAAATATAAATTAAAGTGATTTTTCCCTGCACCCCCAAAATATTCAAGTGAATCTTAAAATACCCTTTTGAATTGTCTGTATTGAAAACCTTGTCCTTATTTAACTTCCTTATATGTTGAAAGCATTAGTTGTCTCGAAAAATTTTAATGAAGCAGCAGCAAACAGCATTTGTCTCTGCAGCAAACAATGTGTCACATATCTTAATTTAAAATTCTCTTCGTATGCTATCAGACAAATTCACACATCATATTATTCAGCATGACCTTAGTGAAAATTCTCTAAATTGCTTCTCAAATGTTGTTGTCGTCTTTATACAGTGTTTGCATATACATCTGTTAAATAGCACATGTTCATAAATATGTTTTTCTGTATTTTGAGAAATCACATATGAATACTGTAGTTTGCAGAGGTCTTATTTGTTCATGGCTACTTGAATACTTAAGGGTGTGAAAAATTAGTTTTATCCAGCCCTCACCCAAAGAAAGGAAAGGCAAGGCCAGGCCTTTTTCCTGATATCTTCTCTCTATCTGGAACAGCATTGACTGTTCTGAAAATTGATGTTTTATTATT
This sequence comes from Mesitornis unicolor, assembly GCF_000695765.1. Lineage (NCBI taxonomy): Eukaryota > Metazoa > Chordata > Aves > Mesitornithiformes > Mesitornithidae > Mesitornis > Mesitornis unicolor. Next base: position 55,642 of record NW_010186036.1, read on the forward strand.
TGCGTAAGATAGTATGTTAACTTCACTTTTTTACTGAAAATGGAGGAGAATGACATTGTAAGCAATAATTTGACACTGAGGGAGAGGTTTATGTGCAGCTTGTGGTAATGGAGAGGACCAGGATTTGCTTATAAGTAAAAGGCTAAAAAAAAAACTACTTTAACTTAAATGCTGAACTGTAAGCAAAAAATACCGAAGTATTGTATGGTACAAATCCTCATTATGAATTATAGGTGTCTTTAGCAAAATGTCAGAGGTTGGTGACTGCATAATTTCAGAGAATTAACAAAAATCTGCATTACAGATATGTAACTAGGAAATTAGTGGCTTTTTCCCTCCCGTTGAATCACCTTGCTTACATTTTCCTTGTTTTGCAGACTGATTTATTCCTTTTATCAGTTACATCTGTACTGCACACAATCGCTTGCCCTATTGAGTAGTTTTTCTTAGTACTTAATAACCTCTAAAAAACATTTTTCTTGCATGTTCAGTCTATGTTTCTCATCTAAGATTTTTTTGCTTCACTTTTTTTTGTTTTAAGAGGTCAATATGTGATGAAGGCTCTGAGCTTCTTTTCTCGTTTGTTGAGATCTTTCCAAATAAAACAGTTCATTATGTCCCTTGAGGAAATTTGTCGTTTTTATCAGAAAATGAAAATTTGCTATGCTAGCAGCATCTCTTACATTGAAAGACTGCTCTTTGTAGACTACCTTTTACTTTAGCAAGAGTACAAACTTAAGTTCTGGAACCAACTGCAAAAGAAGAAAAACAATAACATACTTTCTAAGTATAATTTAGTATGATTGATTCAGAAACTGCATAAGTTGTAGTATGTGCTTGTAGTATCTCAAGTGTGTTTTGCTACTTCCTACTCAAAATTGGTTTAGCAATGCATAGATTTAGGTGGAGAAAATATATTCTGAATTTTTCTGAGTCTGCTGATGTGTATAGGCTTATATAGCTTTTTCATTGATTAAGGGTTCTCAGTGACTTAATCTAAAGAAAAAACAATAGTTTTCTGTTTAATGGTGTCTGTGATTCAGTTCCCTGTCTGTAAATGTGATAACAATGCTACTTTTTTGCTGACTTTGTTAATCGGTGAACTACAGCTTAATTTACTGTCTGTGCAGCGACACTTAGAATTGACCTCAGATCAGTTCTAGGGTCCTGTAAGATCTGTCATACAAATAAGGTTATTACAATAAGATTATTATTACTAATAGATTATTTATAGTCCTTCTTTTAAAACGGGATTTCAGAGTAAGTGAAATGAGGTTTTTGGTATGTTTCCTTCATTCTAAAGGTGGATGATGCCCCAAAAGTAGAGTAAACAATACACTAAAACTTGCACAGACGGGATTTGCAAACAGACTTCTAACAACATTTTAAAAGATCACTTGTCTTTGTTTTGTTTTCCTATGTAATAATGAGCATTTAAGACAGCTTTGCTAGAATTTGGCATTAAGTAGACACTTGTTTTACTTAGCAGTAGATGTGGACCTACAGTAAAAGAAGTGTGTTCCAAGGGCTAAAATACAAAGAAACTTGCAAGGTCTTGGTTATTTATTTGAGATTCTACATGACTTTTAGCTGTACTGTAGGAACCACATGTGATAAGGGGATAGTGCTTATCATTTTTCTGTTTGTTTTGAAGGACTGTGAAAAAATATTTAATTCCTGAACAACTGATTCCTAGGGTGAAGGAGAAACCTGAATGCTAATTTGTGCTATTTGCACTGAGAGTAGAAAGACACTCTTCTCTATTGTTTCTGAACTATTTTATCTCATTCCGGGATAATCTAGAGGTAATATATACCAATTAATCTTTCTGTTGAAATATTTTCAGTAATTGGAGAATTCTCCATAATCTTTGGAGTTTTTCCATTTAGTTAGCTGTACTAATGGTTAAAGATGTGAATTCTGTACTTGTACTGGTGCTTGTTAAAAGATATTGAAGAACTCCCTTTTATTACATTATTGCTCCCCATATAGCTACTTAACACATTAGATCAAATCACCTCTTAACCTTTTCTTTGCTAAGATAAGTATATTTATAATCCCGGAACCTCTCTTTAAGGCATGCTTACCAGTCTTCTAATCAGTCTTGGAGCTCTTTTCCAAACCTATTCTCATTCGTCAGCATCTTTCTTTTATTGGAATACTAATGCAGGACACGATCTTTTTGATTGTATTCCTGTATCTGTCATCAGATATTAGTTTTCCTCTCTTATTCAGAGTCCAGTTTAGGCATCTTTGGCTCTTTATGCTTTTGATCACAGCTGTATGTTGTAGTTGATATTAATGAATGATTACCCAAAACTTTTTCAGCTGTTGCATCCCATAATAATTACCTGATTTAAATTCTCCAGCTGTATCAAAGTTATATTTTTTTTCTTGAACCTCATTAAGATCCAAGATTGCTCTTCATCAGTCCTCTTTAGTAACTGTTACCTGAATCTTTGCTTCACCTTTGAGCTTTATCACTCCTGATTTTGTTGTTGTGGTTTTTCCCCTTCAAAAATACTGAAGACCACATACACAAGTACAGACTTTTGCAGACGTATACCCATTTAGCAGCAATTGTGCTTTAAGATTTGAGACCTCTCCACTTAAACACGCTATTATAAATAGATGCTGTTTTTTGTTATTCTAGTAGATAATAATGAAAGTATTGGAGGACAATATCTAAGAAACATTCGTCAAGAACCATTTCCATAAGCTCTCACTAACAGGAAATAATTACACTACTCTTCAGTTGTTCTCCTTTTTTATTCATCAATATCATGCTTACAGTCTAATATATGTACTATTCAGCACTTCTTGTCTACCCATTAAATCTTCACAATTATTTTTTCTCCCACTTCTAACTCTGTTAATGCTTTGCTGTCCCATTTAGTGTGTGATGTAACAAGTTTAAGGCTGAGAGAACAACTGGGGTTTTTTTGCAGGTATTCCCTAGTAATATTACTACAGGAAAGGAAAGATTAATAATTCAAAATGATATATTAATACAAACATTTATAGTTACATTCTGAAATTACTAGAAATAACGTTAAGTTAGAGAATTCCTGGGCTTTCAGCAGTCTCTTTTCCTTTCTGTATTTAGTGTTCATTTGAAAGCAATATCACACAGATTTAATCCATCCTTTTCTCTTCACTATGCTTTTCATGTCTCCAGTTCAGCAACTTTTACTTCAAAAGTTTTCCACTTTCTTCCAAAGTGTTTGCACTGTTTGTCTTTAATAGTAACTTTAACCAGCAGGCAGACCAATACAGCTGTAGTCAGAGTATTACATCTTTCCAGTTTTCTGTATATAATAAAACCAGATAGCAGATATATTTCCATGGATATGTCCATCCTTCTTTCAATTTTTTTTTTTGTATGACAACCTCAGCTTTAGTTAAAGCCCTGGAAGTATATTTGCAGGTCTCTTATTTTTATTCTGGAAGCATATACTACCTAATTCAGGAATATTTGTTTTGAAGATTATTCTGTAACTGCTAAAAAATCAATATATGCCAAATTTTGTTATGTAAAATAAGTTAAACATAGTTCTTCTTGAATTAAGGATTTATCTACTTTATCCTAATACCCACAGACATTGAAGAGATATTTTTGTAATAATGATTTCTCTTCCCTCCTCGTACCCTTTAGATAGATGAAAACAATCATTCTGGTTTTTGCCACAAAAGCAAATTAAACACCAATTAACATTCTAATTTTGCTTTCTCTCTGAGGCTGTTGATCTGAGAATATCCAAGATTCCTTTTATTTTCAACCTGTGACGAGAGAAAGATACATAGAGCTCACATTGCTTTTCACTTTGCTCACTCATTTGTCCTTAAAAAAAAGTGTAAACTTTAATTCATTTGAATCAGAAGTCTTTCCCATGAGACTACAATTTAATAAAGAAGCAATTATTTTATAACACATGCAAACAAATGTAAATTACATATCCCACATTTTTTTCCTTTATGTGTAGCATAACCACTAAGATACAGTTTCAGATGTATTTCTGTTTTGTATGTCTGCACCTTTCACTTTACGTTATTGCTTTAAAGTCTTCCTAAACAGTCCAGCCAGCTGCCCCTTAATATATCTCTCTACTTCCATTTTTTTATAGATCCTAAATAAATGGTAAATTGTCTATTTTTATGTCAATTCAAGGATTTGTAGGCAAGGCAAACAGGGAGAAGTTTGTGTTGTGAGTAGGGAATAGCATATTTAAACTTCCAGCTACCGGGGCCCTTCGTATGAACACCAGAACTAATTTCTAGGAATGATGTGTAATGTGCTCCAGACTGACTAAATGGAAGTGAAATATTTTTCTTTGTTTGTTGACTTATCATGATTAAAGTGAGATTTAATAATTTAGGGTGTGTGTCTGTGGTTTTCTAGGACTATTACATAGCTTTTTCCTAGCACCTGGGAAGTATGGAGATGGGTAAAACCTTCAGCATATCAAATGAAGTAACGAAACACAAGGCTTCTTCTAACAGTACCTGGGGCTTTTTTACATTCCAACAAAGTGCATGTTCAACAAGCAACAGATGTAGATTATATAATCAAAAGGGATACTGATTGAGACTGAATGTTTGCATAACAGTTTATTGTTTCAGTGGCAGTTTTTCCTCATCTGTTATGCATCTTTTTTTTTAACTGATAGTGGATAGTTTCTGTACCTTTTTGCAACATAATATTGCAAGTACATTTATGGCAACTTTAAATTTTCTTTATTTTCTCATGGAAGTTCACTTCCCCTTCCACTCCCACCCCCACCCCCCCATAATTTCCAAAAACTACTGATGTTAAAGAGCTTATTGAATGTGTAAGTGCTTTTCATTTGAGGAGCTGTCTTAAATTCCATCAGTCTGCATGACATAATGGAATGTATTTTGAGAGGGTAAAAATTGGCATGGACCAATTGTATAGCAGCTGAAGTCCTTGTTCAGGTGTCTACATAGAGAGAAGTGTTTGAAAACACTAAAGAAAAGGTTTTCATAGCTTTTTATTTCTGTGGAAACTATCCAATGTTATATCTTTCCTTTCCTTGCTCTTAATTACAATGTGTTTCTTTTTCTTCCTAGGTTTCATCATGATCATGCGTAAGTCTATGGCAACTTATGCAATTAATACTATATAGTAAACATCAGCAAATAAATACAACCGCTTTTTTTGCTTAAAAAGTTAGTGACAAGCTGTAACGGTTGTCTAGCTGCAGCAAAACAGAATACACCAGCTCTACTTTTTTCTTCCATTTCAACAAAAAAACCTCTCATTGGAAGTAGAGGAGGTTGTGCTTGACCACCTGTTCAACAAAACCACCACAAAAAAAAAAAGGACTGGAGGCACAAAAAAAAGATACCACTATAGTTAGACCTACAGAATATTTGAAAAAATATATTCTGGGGAGGGAATTCCCAAGAAAAGTAAAAGCTTTCACTGTAAAACAAAGACAAAGAACCTTTGAGTGGCTTGAGTGTAAAACGCAAAAACCAAATATGAGATAAAAAGGAGAAACTGAGAGTAGGTCCAGTGATTGAATAAACAGAGAGGTTGAAGTAACTGGTGAGTGAAAGCATACGAAAGAGAGTAGTTCAGGCAATGAACTAGAATTGAATGAACCTAGAGCTGTACCTAGCAGTAGGGTTGGTAGAAATGCCCTCTGGAGTAGTTGGGGAATTATTGATAAGAGAAATGAACCATATTTTTGTAATTATGACCCTAAATAAAAAAATCCAAGACAAGGCTGATTTCTTAATGAGATCTCAAGTTAACCGTTCAACTTAGCGACAGTAGACAGTGCAAACCTTAGGCTGAAATACCTTCCCAGCTGTTAAAAGCAGAAAATATCAAAAGGGATTCCTTAAGAGAAGAAGAAAAGACAAAAAAAAGATAAAATCCTCAAGAAGAATTAATGTGTAATGGAGGCTAGTAATTGCTAAATAAGTTGGAGAAAGTTTCTAATCCTGAAGTATTTTTGGATAATGAATCTGATGGTGTGTAGGTTTCATTAAGAATCAAGGCATGTCTGGCTCAGACATTTGAGCCAAGAACATAAACACAAACACTCTGCATTCCCAAGGCACAGTGACTAATACTTCCAGTGAGATCTCGGAATTCCCTTTATAGATCAGGTGTTAATGTACACTCACATTCCAACTTGCAGCACTGAAAATTAATATCAATATGGTGGGCTAAATAAAGTATAACCCTGGAGCTGCAAGTACTTTTGGGATGAAGGACAGCTATTTTAAAGCTTTCTGGATAATGTTGAGTTAAACTCTTTGATGCTAAAAATAAGATATTAAAAAGCTTTCATGAGATTGCAGATTGTTTATCCCTGTATAGATATCTTCAAGTGAAACAGATCATTATACTACAGTAGCTGAATTACAAAAACGAACCCATCAAACTAGACAGTGGACAGCAAATTTTATTCCCATTTCTTTCATTTGTTAGACTTCCTCTGTAATATGTTGTATTGTGTTCCTCTTTAGTGCATCTCTTAAACATCAATGATATTCTACATCTCCAAGTATCTTTCTAAAGTGTAGTTGGTACCAGCATCTCTAAGTAGGTTGAATATCATTACTGGCTTCCATCTTTTCATTTGGAAACTGTTCCAAAATTTTAGTTTACTGCAGTAGTCTAAAGACTTCCCCTCATTTTTCTCTTCCACTTCTTTCATTCTTAATACTTCCCCTGACACCTTCATATGTGTGAAAATTAAATGCTTAGACTCAAATTTAATATTTTACCAGAAGTTGTAGGGGAGCTCTATAGTGAGGTTTTCTGTTTTCATTCATGGGGAATGGCTCCTTTAGTAATTCCCCTATCAAATTCTTTTTGAAATCAACTTCTCTTCCTCTGGAATATCACAATCACCACTTGTTTGCTCTTCCTTTAAGGTTTTCTCATCTGTTGAAGATATCTACACCTTCTCCTGATGTTGGCTTGCATTTTCATATTCTCAATGAATGTTCATATGTTTAAATACTTTTCCGTTCAGGTATTTAACTACTTTTGATCCACTTGTTTCTTTTATTCTCCTATTTATCTGAGGTTGGTGGAATTCTCCCCCATAATGACATTTTTAAGTCAAGTGCAGTATTACTATGACAAGTCAGAAATCAGTAACACTTTACATTTGCTCAATTTGTTGTTTGTTATTGCGTTCCATTTTTTACTTGGTTATTCACAAAAAAGCTTAGCTACAAGTGGATCAGTAACCCATTTATTATTCACATACTTTCTTTTAATTCTTTTACTTGATGTTCCTAAATATATTTTTCATAAACCCACATATGTGGTAACATTCCTAGCTCTGATATCTCTTAGATGGCTAATGTTATGTAGCATATCTATTGCAAGATTATGTAAGTCCAGTTTCCCATGATCAAACTGCTAGAAAACTGGAGTTAATGACTTCTGTAAATATTTATCTTTGGAGTAGATATAAATCGTAATATTTTACAGTGCTTTTTGACTATAGAACCCTAAACATTCTAGTAAAAATGTGCAGGGAGGTGTTAAGAAATTTCACATGCAAAGTAGTGTATATTTGTTTTGTAACCTACATACTAAAAAGTTCCCCTGTTATGTCAGGTTTTATGGTTTCCATAAAAAATGAAAAATGGCTGAATTTTGGCAGGTATAAATAGTAATGATTCATTGATTTCTTAAGCCAAATTAACGTGCTGAAAACTTAGACATTAGAATGCCAAAAATAATGAAAACTATTTCCATAAATATTTCCTGCTTTAAGTGTATGAAATACAGAGTTAATTATGGCCAATAGGGTTTTACTCTGGCAAATGAATGCAGAAATCTAAATACAAAGTATGACTGCGTTTCACACGAGTATTTTTAGCTTCTTTGAACTGGTTTATAAATTGCAGTTTTTCTCTGGTTCACGCTTATTGTTTTTCATATGGTTCATCAAACAGGAAGAAACCCAAATCTCAATCTAATTATATGTATAAAAACCCAGAATTTAAAAAACGGAATCCTGTTTGGTTTTTATTTCTGCAGTAAAAGTTGTCTGTAATTGCATCATAAGACCATGTATTTGTACACATCCCATTTGCGGCAGTGAAGCTGCTGGAAAACTTAAATTTTCAAGCATTGCTGGCTTAATATGATTTAGAAAATCCACATTGTCAGACCTGATATCTCTCAGGTTTTGATCAGTTTGTGATCTATTCAAATTTGACATTTGTAAATGTTTCTTCTGTCAGCTGAGAGTAAGCGGTTTCATTATTATTAGTGTGCTTATCTTGTTATAAGGGTCAAAGGGAGGAATGATATAAAGTGAGTTCTGTTAATGTGTGAAGCCAATGGTACCCAATCTTTTTAATAGTTACATGTTGGTTGTGTGCTAGTGATGGACTCCGCTAGCCTATTGACTACACTTTTGGAGTTGAATAGTTTATTAGAAATGTAAAACACATTGTGCTTCCAGTTCTATTTGCTTTATAACATACTGCTCTGCTGTTTTCAATGGAATTTATCTTGAGGATCACTCTCAGGAAATTTGCATCTTCAAAATGGGGAAAAGTTGTAATGTTCATTGACTTGCTGAATGTTTTTCAGCCCCTTCTAGTGTCTTCAGCAGAGCTAATCCAGATCTCTGCCATGATCAGTGCAAAACATTGCCTGCTCTGTGTAAAGAAGCAGAAATCAGGATTGATGGTGATTGGTCAGGAGTAGAATTTAGCTATTCTTTTTGATTTCTCATCTGCTTCGATTTGAAGAATCAACAACTCTTTTCTTCCACTGGCACTGGCCTGCTGGGTGGAAAATTTTGATGTAGCTGGCAAACTTCAAATGTAGCAGAACAGTTTAGAGCCCAAATTGTATCAATTGATGAGGTTACTAATATGGAAAAAAATGCATTTTATTTCATGTCAAGAGTGCTATGCCAATTTGTACCAGCTCCTTATATGGCCTTTCTGAACGTTCTCCCTTAGCACACCTCCAAAACAGAGAGAATTGGTCATTCAGTTCTATTTGCATTTCACTTATGAATGGAATCTGTCATCTTTGAACAACTGAAATAATTTCTCTTCTGAATAGCCTACAGGATGTGACAATTAACTAATAGGTTTGTCTTAATTTTTACTTTCCTCCATCTCAAAATTTTTCCTTATCTCTCTCTTTTTTTAAAAAAAATTATTAAATTCCTGATGATTTCTGTTTCTTCCATGTTTTTTTAATGAACTAAACAAAATTTGTTACAAGAACTTCAGAATGAATATGCATAGGAATTTATGTATTTATTTAATTTGGTGCATGTTCTCCTTTAAATGCACTACCTGAAAGAAAAGGGCCTTCTTGCTAGTTCTTCTCCCTATGTACTAACATATGCCCTCTCAACAAGGAATTCCAACAGATATATCTTTTTGCCATATATCATATTTACTGCAACAAATTGGGAAAGAAGCAAAGAATGAATGAACCACCAATTTGTGGCTGCAGTGCCCCAAAGGATATAAAGTGGGGCCAGAGGTACCTGCCCAGGAAGCTGGTAACCTTCAAAACTATTGCTTGGTGGTGTTGACACAAACCTCCATTTATTATGAAAGATCTTGATTTATTTTCTTCTTAAAGTATTAACTTCCTTTACTTGCACCTAGTTAGAACAATGTGTGTTGAGTTGTTTTTTTTTCTTTTTTTTTCAACAGGCATTAAAAATAGATCTGGTAAACCTGGTTCTGATTTCACAAACAGTAGCATAAATCAGTTTGTGCTATCTAGAGGTGATAGACCTCATTCTTCTCTCACTTCTGTCAATTTTAAGCAAGGTATGCCTGTTTGTCCCGTTTTCCTCTCTTACACTGCTATGGGTTTAAAAGAACTGTACTGAGGGAAATGAGGTTAGAGTTAACAAAGTTTGAAAGAACAAAAGGTTTCCTTGCACACGCACACATACACTGTAATATTGTCTCTTCATTTATAAATAAGTGATAGAAGAGAAGGCTTCTGTGATATTTGAACCAATGTGTTGTGTTCTGACTGAACAAATCCACTCTCTATACTGGCAACTTAATTTTAAAGCAAGGTAGGAAAAAAGGCACTGTCTCTAATTAAGTGTGATGTTACTTTCAGTCAGCAGCATTTGCTAATTTTGTAGACATTTTATTACATACCTAATTCTAACAAATCGAGATCTAACAACTTTCCTTGTGAAATTGTCTCCTTATGTGTTTGCTTCTTACAGAGTGTTCTGATAAAGAGACATTGTGGAGCATAAAAGGTAAAATAGTTTGACAAATTCAAGTTCACCCCTACTTAGCTGAGCTATACATATTTCTTTCCTCATAACTTCTTGTTTCAAAGTGCTGACTTGAATTTTTGCCTTTGGAGCCAGGCTGTTTTTGAGCACCTGGGAGTTTATAAAACAAGTTTATGTATCTGTATGTGTGTGTTTATCTATTTACATTTTGCAAAGTTGCATTAGATCCTCGTGTCGCACAGTAAGAGATTTCTTTTATATCTGGCTTCCTAACCTGAATGTCTAACTATCTTATAATTCACTTGGCCTGTCCTATGGAAAAGAGAAAACATTAACTAAAGTGCTCATATGTAGAGCCTAGATGCTCTTATTTTTATTCTTGAAGGAATTTACATAATAGCAATTCCATGTACTCTTCGAAGTTCACAAGCATGCATAAAGCAATATTTGTGTTGCTAGCTGTGATTGTTATAGCTTGTGCAGTAGAATTATTGTTTAGGTTACATCAGGACTTGCATTGCATTGTTTTCCCATGACCATTACCTATCTTTCCCACAATAAAGGTCAGCTGATCCAGTATGTATGTTCTGTGGGATGCTGTTAGGGCAGGAGCAACAAACATCACTTCAAGGTGTTTGTTTACCCATTTGTCTGTAACTTTATGCTTTTTAGTATCAGTTATTCACATAGAGGAAGCAGTACCTGTGGAGAGGCTTCTGGGTCTGTTTATGGGGGAAAACAAGGTGTTCAGTTTGAGAAGTGAATTATTGGGTGGTGAATGGGATTGAACCAGGGGATTTGGGGGTATGTATTTGAAAAATAGGGTTATCTGAAAGAAAAGAAAAAGTATTTGGAGCATAGAGATAGTGTTTTTGAAGGAAAAAAAAAAAGGATGTTTATTTAACCAGAATAATATTTTAGGGTGGCAGTGGCTGGACAGCAATGTCAAAATGATGTTTCTTTCCTGTCATGCATGTCTTCACATTTCTTTTGCCTTTTTACACTAGAGGTGTTGTTCAGGACTTCTGCCAAAACATCCATTTTAATTGAGTTCAAAATTTCTAATATCTGGGTTGAAATCTACAAAGTCAGAAAATCTGCTGTGAGTTGAAGTCAGAAAACAAATTATGCTAATCGATTTAGGAATTTCTCAGTAAACTTGGAAGTATGAATATAATCCTCAAATTTGTTTTTTCTTTTCTCTTTCTTTCAGAACATTTACCTAATCTTTGAAATTCCTATTATTTCTAATAGCCAAAGAATTTTCATTGTCTTTTGTTATCACTTGTCTTGTGAGAAAATGCTTTCCATTTCCATCATAATCCAGGGAAGATGTTACTGTCCTTGACGGCTAGCAACAATGGAAGTGATAGTAAGAATAAAGTTTTTGCTTTGGTGATACAAGCAGGCAGGTGATCAAGCACATCTCTCTTTATTCCAAAATATGTGATCTCATGTGAGATAAAGAAATGGTATGAGACCAATACCAAGTGTATCAGGCTTGTGCTCAAAGTGCGAATCTTGGCAACTCTGGTGAATACATTAAAAGTGTACATATTCAGATTTATATGAATTATTATTTTTGAGGGTCTTACTTATGAAAACAGAATTCAGAATTATGCAGTGTGCAGCCTACTCAGACTGGAGATCCAGTTCTCCTGTGTCAAAATGCATCAGTTCCCCAGAGTTTAGTGTAATCATGGAGACTAGAGTCTCTAGTAAGGAAGGGTCTTGTCAGTTTCAATTGGTCACACTTAATAATAACTGATACCAACAGATCAATCTAGTTAAACATAATAAAACAGAGTAGAATCAAAGCCTATTTCTCATTTCCCTAACTATTTAGTCACATATAAATAAATTAAACAGCTTATTCATTATTTCTAGATTTTTTATTCTTGGCAATGGTTTGTACTTGATACCAGATAATACATCTGCTTTAAGTTGCATTGCATTTTTTCTTATAATAGCTCTTGCTGCCATAACGCTTCCCCCCTATCTTGCAAACATTGATTTGATGCTCCCTAATGTAGACAAGCTTGTGTTATGACACTTTATCCAACTTTTGTTCATTTTCAGGAGTGCTATCATCATTTTTGTATGCTTTCCTAATAATATGGGTCTGCACCTTTAAAACCTGCTTGTATCTGTATATTTATGTCAGTCTAAAGTAGTGTCCCAAGGAACTGTAAATAGAATGTGCTCTATTATCTGTTTGGAGAAGGTTGACTCCCTGGGACACCTTGGTATGGTGAATGAAAATCAGGCCCCACAGCTTTGCACTGTTAAACTCCTGGTGATGAACATGCTGTTGGGCTGTCCAAAAGACTTTATTATCATAACTGATTAGCTTGAATTCCTAGTTTCTTGGCACTTCCTGTAATTACTCAAACCTCTGTGGATATTAATATAGCTGAAATTGAATGCAAGTAAATGTAACATATATAGCACACTACAGTTTTGCAACGTAATAGTATGTACAGTAACAAATAGCAGAGCCTTACACTTGAATGAAAAATAATGTTTGTTCTAGATGCCATATGTGCTATTTACAACATTCAGGCAATGTTTTGTACACAGATATTTTACCTAAACTATACTGTCTGTTCCCAGAGACCATCCCTGTCTTAACTTGTAACTCCTTCAAGTATTTAGAGTTCAGAGAGCATCCCTGAAAGACAAATGCTAACAGTTAACTGCAAAAAGGCAACTTTTCTTTCCCTCCATACTAGAAACGCGCTTGTACACTAAGGGAAATAAACCTTCCACCACCGTCTATGCATGTGTAACAGTGCCATCTAGTGAGACTTGTCCTCACAGTGAACAAAAATTCAGCAGATTTGGTTGTATTGCTATTCAGCCCACTCACTGTTCGTCTATTCACTATTCAGCTATTTGGAAACATCACTACTCTATATTTTTTATATTCTCACAAATTCTTGTCCACGAGTCTTATATGTGCTTTTTAGGTTTCTAATATGAGGTGAGTTATTCGTACTTTTTTAAAGCTTGTTTTGGCACTTTGTCTTTGCAGCAGAGTATGTTAGTTTTGCCTTACATTGACCAAATTTGCTCTTTTATTTATTTCTGAAGTAGAGAGGTGTAGTTTTGTCAATAGATGCCGTTTCTCCAAAAGCTAAGCAAATTTAGCTTTTAAACAAGCATCATTTTTGAAGTATGTTTCTTCCCTCATTCAAACTGAGAAAGAAGCAAATTACTTGAGTAAGATGACTGACAAGTAAAAATGTCATGAATCCACACAAGAAAGCTGTGAAGAAGAAAGTGTGATCAATGCACACAAACATACAACTTCCAGCAGGTTTATCATAGAGCAGAATAGCAGCCATAAATAAGGTGTTCCACACTCTGCATTCTCCTCAAAGCTGTGGCTGTTATTAGATAAATAAGTAGAACAAGCACTACAGAGTTGACTACTTCATGTTACTCAAAAGAAAAAAAAAATGGAAAAATATGTTTAGTTCTGATACCATGATCGAACAAACTAATGTTATTTTTGGTGCTTTCAGTTTACCTCAGCATATATTAGATACTTTCTGAAATCAGAGGGTTGCAGTTAAGATAAGTATCGATCCTAAATATTGATGTTAAGTAAACTCACTAGATAAACAGAAAAAATAATTTGAATTACAAGACCTTTTTGGCAGGTTGTTATTCATTCAGTGTTCTCTCATAATCTCTTACCTATCAATGCTGAGCCCATATGAACAAACTCACACAGGTGGAAAGCTAAGTTTATCTGTTGTAGTACTATGTATTTTCTCAAAAGTATATCTTAGGAATATTGAGGCTTCTCAACATGTATTTGTAACACAGAAAATATTTCATTTGCTAATGGATCAGTTACTTTTATACTGGACTTAACTTCTAAAAAAAGTTTTTGGTCTCCACATTCCTAACAGTTTGTGAGAATTACAGTTATAATAAATAACAAATATTTTATGATTGTGCATGGCAATGCTAAAGTAAAAATGTACTTGCATTTTTTTATGGAGGTGGTTAAAATAAAAGAACAGATAACTGGAAGTTAGTGGAAAATGAAAGTTAGTCTTCAGATTGCCACTTAAATCTAAGCAAGCTTGGAACAGTACTCAAAAGACGTTACCATGCAATGACTACTAATAAGTAACATAATTTGAGAATCTCAGTTATCAACTGGCTGAATTAACATTCTATTCACATAACTATACTGCAACTGAACTAACTGGTAGCTTTTTATATTATTTGAATCTACTAGTAACTGATGATGTTCAACAGTTTATGTGCTAAATTTCACAACAACGAGACTTTTGTCTAACAACTAAACCCACTTATAGTGGTTTTTAAGAGCCATCTAAGAACTGGGGATGTCTCACGGTCAGGTTACAGAGGCAAGACTGTGGCCTCCTGAAGTTTTCCCTTGTTGTCTCTCTGTCTGTCTTACACATCTTCAGTGGTGAAATTTTTTTCCTACTTTGGAGAGTATGTGGCTGCAGTTTAACTATACATTGCATTTTACTACAGTGCAGGCCCACCTAGTTTAGATGGCTGATTGTCCTATATCATTAACACCAGTTTCTTAAGTGATACCACCAGCACCTTATTTACAATCTCTCCCAACACTGAGAAGCCTAAGGTCTATTGATGACTGGTGTGACTTTTAAAAGAGCCTTCAGGTTCACTATTCATTCATAAATTCTTAAGTGCTTAGATTTAAAAAGCAAAGGTTGTTGCCTTCCAACAGATAGATATGCAACTAAAAATAGTAAACACTGAGTAGCCATCACTGTAATAATATTTAACTTGTCACCCTGTGAATTCAAGTAAATAAAACATATTAGTTATATTTTAAAGGCAAAGATAAACACCTAGCTTTTTAGAAATTATAAGTTCCTTAGAGTATTTTCATTGTTAATTCAAGCAAAATGGACAAATAGAAACAAAATTAGGTGAATGTCCAGGTTCAAAAACAAACTAAGCCACAGAATTTTTATTTAAAAAAAGAAAAGCTAACTGGAGACTCTCTCAGAGGGAGAGACTGACAACGTCAGGTTTTGTCTTCAGTGATTTGAATGTCCCTAACACACCATTAGATTCAAGGAAATTTGTGTATGAACTTACAATTCAGCTTTGGTTTGCTTGACAGTCACCTTGTTTTGGACTGATCTTGTGTCCACGCACTTTTTCTGTTATGTAGTAGGCCAGGTTTTTGGGATTTTTTGTTTCGATCAGCCTTTTATTCATTTCAGTGGCGGTTTCCTAGATTTAATTTGAAATAAGTAAGAGGAAATTTAGTCTGTGAATCACTCATTTATTGTATTTGATAATATGTTCATTCTATATGCTCACAGCTATTGTTCATAATGAAGTTCTTGAAGGTGTAAACTCCATTTATAAGCATAAGGTGCATTTCATATAACTTTAATTTTTATTTCTATTATTTCTATATTGTTTAATTTTATTCTGTTCTATAAATAGAAGAGTTTACTGTTTACTTTCCAGTCCTGCATTGAATTCTACAAAGGCAAAAGTATTCCAGGTTTTGAGGAATCATTTGTAGAGTTCCTGCAGCACATCATTATGAACAAAAGTTATCTTTGTAGCTTCAGTGTTTAAATTTAAAATTGTATGGGAAAGACTATGACTAGAATTCTTTACACATGTAAAAATAATTTTATGATTATGAAAGGTCATACTTTTTGTCCTTGCTAGATTTTCAAAAATTAATTTTCCTTGTGTGATGTTACTTTAAGAGACTTGTTCTGTGTATGCAAGAGAGAAAGAATCAGAATGTTTGTGTTTTCCTAATACTAAGTACTTGAAGTTATTTTTACAAGGCTTTATTTAAATGGTTAAAGGTTTTTTATTTGCTCCAAATGCTTGTGAGAAAGCATCTTTAAATATTAACAGCAGAAACACACAACTCAAAGATAAGGGGAAAATCTGTAAGCATGACTGATCAATATTGCTTTTAGTCAGAAAAATGTTTGTATTAGGCAGCTAAGAGTGGTTAAGAATTAAAGCCTTCCTCAGAATAGATCTAAGTTTAACAGTCAACATAACATTTATGCTAGACTATAGGTGATGGAAATATAGAAGCACATATAGAACATGTGTATATACATATAATTAAAATACTTTAATATATTCAGATAGCTAACAAACACATTGGCTGTTAGGAGAAAGATCAGCCTGTCAATGATATCTTTTTTGGCCTCAGTTTGCATCTTATTATCATAGAATTATAGGATGGCTTTGGTTGGAAGGGACCTTAAAGATCATCTGTAGTTCCAACCCTCCTGTCTTGGGCAGGGACTATAATTCAAGTTAGTCCTACAATGTCAATACTATTTTAGTTGTAGGTGAGAAAAATTAAGAAACTATTGTACAAAAGGGCAGAGATTGTTGGTGAACTATGTATGAGAGTTCTTGGGGAAGTGTTACGGGTTAGCACAAAAATGCAATAATGCCAAAAAGCAGTGTTGTAACATGTTACATTGATTATTTCATCTCTTCCATCTGCTGTGTTTACCAAATGCCTATTTTACCTCCCTTAATTACAAGACTGAAAACAATGGACTATGGCCTGATGACTTCCTTCAAAGGGATTGGCCCATCTTTGACACCCGAAATAGGCAAAGGTCCCCTTGGCTTTCCTTGTCACTCCAGGATGCCTGGGAAGGTCCTGAAATCCTCCAAATCCCTAGATGCCTTATAGCAGTGCCAGGTTGTAGCACTGTTTATGGAAATTAAAATCCCACCTCTGTCATCCTACATTTTCTGGGCCATGAAGCTTTTACAGTTCTGTGAAGGAGCTAATCCAACTCCTTACATTGCTTCAGGAACCTCTGAGGCTATGTTAGCTGTTGGGGTTTAAATGTTGGGGGTAAATGTCTGATATCTCCTCAGCTCTGTGTGCATCAGTGTGGTAGTAATGTGTATGTTGCACCTCAGCCTTTCTTTCCTCTGTTGGTATTCCTTTCCTACCACAAAGTGCAGTAGCTTTTGGACAGCTGGTACTTCTCCAATCTGTAAGAAATGGTGATCTGGGCAGGCTCATCTTCTCCTTGATCTCTTTAAAGACAAGTCTAATGCAAGTAGTCTGTTGATGGAAGGTGAGCCGCTCAATGGATCAATTTAGTTAAAAAGTATTAGTCAGGAAACTTGGTAAAAAAACTTTTCACCCATATCTCTACTAGAATTTAGAAATCTAATTGTCTTACTTAGTCCTTGGGAGAAGGTGGGGCAATCACTCTCTCCATCCCCCACTTTTTTTTTTTTTAAAAAAATCTATATTTAGGTCACATGCCCATACTCAGCTCTCTGTATTAAAACAAAAAAAAAAATTTCATCTATTAATAAATTTATGTCTATATATGTTTCTCTATTCTAAATAAATAAAAGCTAAAAAAATTCTAAAATGTTAAATAAATAAATTCTAATTAATGTGTGTCTATTCTAAAAAATTATCAACTTTCAGACTTCCCTGGAAACGCTGTTAGTTAGGATCTGTTTCTTTCTGACTGCCAATAATTTGTATTTCCTTTCCATCCTTCAGTTTCAGATGGTTAGTTATTAGGGTTTGCCAGTCCTCTCTACCAACTTCATATTGTTTCCTTACTAACATGAATCCAAGCTAGTCCCTAAGGGACTGTGTGAAATTTCCTCTATGTGTCCCAGCAGAAGATGATGACATTTGAAAGTAATAGTCTGCTTGCTACAATGCAGAAAGCAACAACTTACAATTATATACATCGGTATGTAACTTTGGGCCTCATTCAAAATGTACTGGAGACAGTAAGATAAGATTTTTTTGTGTGGGACTCACAATAGTGGGGAAAAAAGAAGTGTTAGACAGAATGGGTACCTGACCAAAACTTCTGTTGTGTACACACTGTATTAAACAGATGGTAAGCTGACATTTTAGAGGTATTTCTTTAGTGGAGAAAAAAATTATGGCCAACTTGCATGATTATTTCCAGTGATTTTAACATCCTGTTTCATTTTGATCAAAATAAGAATGAATCTACATTAATGTCTTGGTAATGAGATGTAACCTGTTGACCTTTGGGCATATTCTGTTAAGCTAAATCTCCACTGTTTCAAGAATCCACAGGTTTCATGAGGTGAAGTTCTCTCCTGTGACCATTTTTTCAAGGCAGCTCAGCTTCTGTTCATTCTCCTGGTAAAATCATAAGGCAATACCTATTGAAACAGAATGTTAACCAAGTAACAGTGTTGAAGACTATCTTAATTTCACTGCACATTAAGATTACTATTGATTCTGAGTCACAGTGATGTGATTCATCCTGAAAGTTAGATATGTCCCCAAGATGTTGCTGCATCAGAGGCTTATATTGAAATTAGCATTAGGGTTGTTTGGGTTTTTTGGGGAGGCAATGGGAATGGTATTTTTGCCTTCTTCCTTTGTTAACAAAGTGGGAGGAGAGAAGTGAGAGACCAATACTTACAAAAGGATTTTTTTTCTCTTCAGCTATTTAAATACTTAAGTAGACACTTCAGCTGATAAACTAGGTGTTGCCTGGTGTGATACTGTGGTTACTAATATTAACGTGTTTTTTTTTTTGAGCAAATAGTTATTTACAGTATCTGACAACTATGCATATAGTCTAGATCTCGAAGCATAATATTGACACTCCACAGACTTGGGGGAATCCTCCTGGGAATAGTTAAGAATAGCTCTGAAAATTCAGCCCAATATCCATCACTGTCAAAAAACAAAAAGAATGTTGGGCATTACTGGAAAAAGAATTTAAAGCAAATCAGGAACAAATCTGTGCTGGTGAATTAACATATTTGCAAAGTTGTGTAATTTGGTAAACTTAAGTTTTGAATACTTTGTGCAATTTTGCCTTGATTAATTAAAATTTTAAAAAGATCTAGTAGAACTTGAAAGACCTCGACTGACCAAAAACATGGAATATTTTTCATGTGAATTATAAATATGAATTATAATAAATTAAAATTTTGCAGCTTGGAGAAGAAATAAGCAGGAAAGGAGAAGATAGAGGGATATGCAAATATACAAGTTCATATACCAAATAAAATTATTACCCTGTAAATAAATTTATAGCTAATGAACGAAATTACTTTTTGCATTTTGTAGACCCTATTTTCATATGATATTGTGGAGAGCAAAAATGTAAAGATATTAGGGACATTTATGTAGTATGTTTCCTGAATTGCGTACTTGCATTGGACTAGGCAGGCCTAGACTTAGTAAATTTGTTCAAACATTCTGAAAAGATTATATAATATTCAAAATATTTCAGATTTATAGTATCTAGCAATTGTTAATGTACTTCAGGGACTTCTATGCCTGGTTCGAAAATACTGGAAATGGATGAAAACTTATTGTGAGACATGACTATTTCAGTGTTATGTTATAACATAGTTAAATGTTCCTTTACAGTATTTTTCCCTTCCAATTTTCAAGAACTGTTTTGTTGGGTTTTTTTAAAATGTCTTTGTATTTCTAAATGTTTGCAAGTATTTAGGTAAAATGCTACATCAGTGCAAATTGAATAAACAATGTCAGCCTCTCTATTTCCATTCACACTATTTAAGTTTATTTTATTAGAGACATCTATGATTTGTTGATACCACTTGAACGTTCCATTTCTTAAGGGAAATATAGCTTTAGAGCAAGAAGCCTCTAGAGCCTGTAAGCAGGAGGCGGAAGTGAGTGGGCTGATATTGAGGAAAGCACTGTTGATTGACATGATATATTGGTTTAGAGTATATTAACTTATCTCACACTTTAAAGAGTCAAAATTAACTCAGGAACATGTTTAGAATCCTAACACCTCAACAGATGGAAAGCTCCCTTCCTTCCTCCTCCCCCAAAATCACCTGGCAAAGAGTGAGCCAAGGCTAAAAAGGTGTTTCAGAAAATTTTAGTTCATTCTGCAAACTATTTTTTTACACATCTCAGAATAGTTTGCAGCTTTCCACAAATCAGAATGCATCTTCGTAACTTTTCTTGTTTCCTCATAAAAAAAAAAAATCAGGAGTAGAGTTTATTTTAATTACAGTGCATACAGTATGTCACGGTCTAGTGCGTCAAGCATTGCTATTTTGTCTCTGTGCTTAATTCCAACTTTAGACGGACATACATCATAACTGTAAACACCTGCCTAGCTTCATTAAGGATAGTAAAAATATCCCTTTGTGGGAGGATCATAAGCTGTGTTTTAGGCAGTTTGTGTGTGATCTCTGACAAGAACATACCGTGCTACATATTTCTCACTGTCTGTATTCTCCTTCAGATGAGAAATATGCAGTTCTGTCTCTGTCCTTGGCCCCAATGTGCGCATACACACGCACACATGCAGAGTATTCCAGCAGTACGTATAGTAATTTAAAATAATTTTGCAATACTCACACTTTTTATGGAAAAATGAAACTAAATTTAAACCACAAGATTAGCCTAAGGCCTTTGTATATACAGATAGGTTAGAGGTCATTTATAATCATTGTATTGCTGCTGTATGTTTAGGCAAGATTAATTAAAAAAAAGAAAGTAGGGCATTTCTGCTTTCATTTAAAAAAAATAAAAAAACAAAAAGAAAAAAATATGAGGTTAGTGCTTAAAAAGATAGAAGTTTCTGCATAGGGATCCAAACATGAGTAACTCACACACAGTCCTATCATCTGTCAAACCAACTACCACATCAAATTCCTAAATAGCAGTGTGTAGAGAGGAAACCAGAAAAAACAAATTCCACTTTAAGCACCATAGAAATACGATTTTTTTTTAATTAAAAATGATAGTGATATTATTAAAATACTTTACATGCTTTAGGGTTGGGGTTTTTTTGTGTTTTTTTTTTCTTTTTGTATTATTTTCCAGAACACTTCCTATCTAGTGCAACCAGATAAACTGAGGCAAAAATAGATCACAGGTTCCTGACTCCTTTTGGGTTTCAAAAGAAAGTGAGAATACTTCACATGCTGTAATACAGGGACTTAGGTATTAGTATGGCTTTCTTCTGGGCCCCAGTCCTTAAAACTCAAAGAAATGTGTTCTACTTGATTTTCTTATCATTAGAGTTAGTCCAACAGGAAACAACTGTCTAGTAGAATAATCCCAACACTCCTGGCTCTTCAATTACCAAACTATTGAACTGCTGAAGAGTTAAGTTTAAAAATAAATAAGAAAATTGTCCAAACACAAAAATCTATAATTTGTTTTTTTGTGTGTTTTTCAATCACATGCAGTACTGACGAGCATAAATCCAGCTTGTCATGAATCTCCTATTTAAAGTTGCTCATCAGCTTTCGTGTGATCTTGATCACGTAGGTCTTTGTTTCCAGCCCACGTTTCCTCCTACTCAGGACACTGTTCCTGCTGCTAGAGAAGTCATAGCCCCTACCGATTTCTATAGAACAGCACTGAACATTTGAAAGAGAATTACGTAGATGCTTGTAAGAGGTGTATTGGCATAGCCAATGTGATAATTGGAATACGCAGACTCTCAGCATCTCTGTCTTCCCCTTGCTCCTTTCTAGATGGGCGTTAGTATCTTTCTGAAGTCTCATCCACAAAGTATTCACTTCCCCACAAAAAAAGAAGTGAATGGTAGATATTTCATTTCTCAAATTATATAGTAGTTATAATCTAAATGCTAAATTGCTTTCAAATTTGGTCAACATCTTCCATTTACTGGAAATAGTATGGAAAATAATTTCGAAGATGGTAATCTCTGTTTTTAATCTGCAGTATCACTGTGCTAGTATTCAGCTCTTCGAATTTTGCAGTTGGTGTTATTAATTTCAACATCACATATAATCTTTTTCAGCAAGAGATTTCTTGGCACAAGACTGATTAAAAGATAGCTTTGTTTAGGGTCTTGGCGTTTTTTGTTGTTATTTTGCTGTGTGTGTATATAAAACTTTTATTTAAAAGCCTATATATAAAAATTCATATGTAATGAAATAAAATTTAAAACCCTTCACCTCAAATAATTTAAAACCCTTCACCATACTGGCAGATGGGCCCTAAGAAAGCAGGTGGCCCATGATTTGACCTATTCCAGCAATGATCAAGTTGGGTCACCTCTTCTGCTCCCATAACTTCTACAATGTTTCTTATCCAGAAAGCTGACACCTGTCCTTCTGACCTATACATTATTGATATATTCAAACACTGTAGTGGAGGTGGATTTCTTGCACATATTTCAGCTGTCCTGGAACATGTAATGTGTTCCAAAATGTTTTCGTAGATGTTTTCTAAGCTATCCACTTTTCTCCAGAAAAATCACTTGATTGCTATTAGCTATCATCTCCAACCGCAATAATAACAATAATAAGTAAACTGAAGGTGCTATTAAATCTTTGCTCTGTTTACTTACGAATGAATCAGCACAGAGTAGTACACCAACAAAAACTGAGACAATTAGCAAAGGAACATGCATCTCTAGCTTCACTGAAAAAAATGGAATGATTAATTGAAATCTGTGATGTTATTATCTTGCTGGTTACCTTTTCTTTTCATAAATAGAATTCCATGAGAAAAGACAAAGGAGTTATTCTCATGCATCTCTAGGGAATGAGCATGCACAATTTAGAAAAATCATTGGTAAGAGAATCTGCTAGTAATGACTGCTCTAGTATATCTATTATGAGGTTATACATTTGTATCTTTAGAAATATGATCCTCAGATATTAGTTTCATAGATCAAATATGAGACTTGATTTTTTTAAAATAATGGTAATGCCTCAGGAGTGTAAAACATGGTAGGCCCTCCAAGTCTCAAAAAATATAAAAGAAAATCAGATCTGAGTGAAAGACTTTTCAAACGGTACAGCGGCCCATTTGACGTAGACAGCGGTAATACTAGAGGATTTGACTTACCTGCTTTTTCAGTGAATGTTAGATAGGTATGGTTCAGTAGGGAATTATGTTGAGTGAATTTACACCAAGAAAAATCATTGTACTTTGAAAAAGAACCTTAAGAGTTTCTGAGACCTTTTCAGGTCTATCTGTAAATAACCAAAGGCTTTCTCTTTTCTCTTTTTTTAATCATTTATTTTTATCTCTCTTTTCTCTCTTTCCCCTTTTCTCTCTTTTCTCTTTCCCCTTTT
>NW_010186036.1:78993-86728 GCF_000695765.1 Mesitornis unicolor
TCCTCTCTTCCCCCCTTTTACCCCTTTTTTTCCCCCTTTTCCCACAATGGCAAAAAAAAAAGATGCCTGGAGGCTGACATGTAGTACTTATTTTTACTATATGCTTAATATTAAATTATTATGATAGATCTACGTGTTGGTTGGTTTGGTTTTTTTTTAATACAAGACAACTTTTATGCTGAAGTAATTATTTTCTTCCTCTGATTTAAACTTTTTCTAGTACTGCTTTGTTCTGTAGGTCCTAAAGACATCTGATGCAGTCTTCTAGGGCCTAATTCCCCTCAGTTCTTGTTGAAGCTAACAAGAAGTGAGAGGACTTACATTTTTATAGGCCCTGGCTCTTGCTCATTTTCATGTTCTTTGCTCAGCCTCCATTCACTTTATAATGTGAGTCATACTCGTAAGAGTATTCTTATAACACCTTTGATTCCCACCCAAATCCCCCTTTCTGGGCTGTTGGTTAAAAACTGAAAGATAAATTAACTTTGTCTTCAGCATCTAGTTAGTAAATCTATAAAGTCAAAGAAATAAAAAGACAGATTTAGGGAGATATTCTGTTTTCTAGGTATCTAATCCTAATTTTTCCTTGAGGACTAAAAACACTGAAGTCCTACCAATATATGTTCCTTTTTTGCCTTTGTACACTGTTAAGTGACTTCTGCAGGCAGGAGGAATCATGAAGACCTGAGAAATGGAGGTGGCTGTCATGTTTGATTTAGTTTATGATCAGTAGCTTACTGGATGTGGAGACTTACTGCTGCAAGGAACATAATTTCAGACCACATGATATCTCTCAAAGGCAAAAGAAAGATGAGGTTATAAGATGTTAAAACATGCTTCGTATCTTTATTGTTCTTTCTGCCTCATATTTAAGTTTCACTTTGCTTTTACATCAAAGTATAGTTTCAGAGTAAGAACAGCATGTGCAAAATAGGTACTTTTTATTTCACCTGAATATAAATAACTCTTGGATGTTATTCACTGTGTTCTTCATGCTTGCTGCCTTTTGGGGAAAAAAAAAGTTTCTGTTGTCTTAATCTCTTTTTTTTTTCCTTTTATCTAATCCTATGCAACCTCTGTATAAAATTAGATATCTGTTTTGTTTGCCAAATGAACATACAGATGATGGTTCTTGGTCTCTTACTGCTGAGTGAGATATTCTTCAACTCTAAAGCAGCATGTTATGCTGCAGGTTGTCTGTTGATACCATTCTTTTGTAAAATTATGTTTTATTGGTTGGTGAGGTCATCTTGTTGTTTTGGGGTGTGTTTTTGTTTGTTAGGGGTAGGTCAGGGGGACTGGTTTTTGTTTGATTTCTTTTGGTTTGGTTTTGTCCAGGACAGGATTAATGTTATAGGTTATCTTGAAAGTCACACATAGTGTCTGAGTTAGTTTCCCTTATTTCTTATATCAGAATCCTGAAACAGAAAAGGTATCACTTTCCTTTTTTTCCCCCCTTTTTTTCCTCCTCTTTTTCCTTTTTTCTGCCTCTCCTCCCTTTTATTTTTATTTATAGCAGAATAAGAAATTACTGTTATCTTGCTTTGTAGTCTCTTGAAGTGTCACAGGAGCAAATTTCTGTTGCTGCATCAACTGTAATTAAAATGAAGAACTTTCTGAGTTTTATGATGCCTTATCTACAAAGGAAATGATGGTACTGTAAAGGTATATGCAAGAATTAAACTCTTATTAATGGAAGGCAAAACTAATGTCAGCCACAGAACCCAGAAAACAGGCACCAAATCTGTACTCTGGTAGTCATGAACTGTGGCACTGATACTTTGTGTTGTACAAATATGCAGTCCAGAGACCAAGTACTGCCTGCAAAGAAAGCTGGTGTAATTAGGAATGCTAATAGACTCTTTCTATATTTTATATTAGGTCTTACTGAAATGTACTTATTGAAAAGTTTCAGACTTTATAAGTTATGCTTTATAATCCTTTAGCCTGGTTTAGGGCAAAATAAAGTTATTAAATACAGAAGAATAAAAAGAAGTAATTATAGAATAGAACCTAAAGAAGCAGTTAACATTTCAACTCTGAGGCAAAAACTACAAGCAGGTAAAAAGTCTGACTCATTTACTTACCTTTAAGGTAACAAAATCAGGGAAAAATATTTGTGCTATATTTGTATTAGATGCTGAAAGATAGGCTCCTCCCAATTTAATATTTTAATATTTAATATCTAGACCTTGAGTAAGATTTATTCATTGTAGGCTGGCTATCTTAAATCCTGAGATGTTAAGCAGAGCTAATAAAATACCGCTATTAAGATTCCTTTCTTAAGGCTATTAAAGTTATACAGCAAGTACATTGTTTCTGCATTGAATTATTTTCCTCTTTACATGGTTTAGGTTTTTAACACCAGTCCTTCACGAAAATTGATTTCTCTAAAGCAAATTCCTTTACTTTTTGTTTTCCAGTTCATATACAGAAGTCAGTAATATTGAAATCCACTGTAAGAATGTCATATAGCTCGTATTTTCTCTTTTTAGATTATGGTAAATTTTGCTTATCAAATGGCAGATACATTTTTCTCTCTTTTTTTAAAAGAGTTTGAAGACAAGCATTTAAGGTATGAGGGCAACCTTGAGCAAAGAGGTAAGAACAAATTTATTTATATTTAATGATATTTTTTCTTACTAATATTGTTTTAAGTTTTAAAAATCCATTACAAATAATTCCTGTATATGCAATAATCTTGCCAGGATGGAACAGTATAATTTTAAGAGTATTTTTAGTACCGAGAGGGAATCTAAAGTAAAGGGGGAAAAAATTCATTAGAGATTATTCAGAGGCTGAAGAAAAACAGTCTCAAGCTATTATTGCACTTAAAATGAGAGGACAGTTCTGCTGTCCTGCCCAATCTCAGACAGTATGCTGCCTTTGGCAAAGGAAAACAATGAATTCACTCTTCACTTACACGAATGTAACAGAGAATTTTTTCTGTGAAGTGCCTCTTGCTTTGAGAAATAAATTACAATAGTCTTAAGAGTTAGAAATGTTCTGCCAGTCATTTGGTGTTGAAAGTGATTTATCTTGGATTTTGGTTACGTTAAAACACAATTAACCTCTGAGGGTTAAACTGCATCTTTTAAGAGAAATTACACTAAGACGAAACAGGAAATGAATAGAAGATTTTCTCTGAAGATTTTCTCTCTCTGGCTTTGGAACTGAAGTCTTAGCTTTTTCCATGTGAGTTGGCCTGCTGCACCACAATGAAAACAGGATGAAGAGTGTAGCTTTGGCTGATCCTTGACTGGCTTAGCTAGCTTGGATGTGGGGGCCCCAGGGGCTATCTGAACTCCTGGCAGCAGGGAACCAGTGCTGCCCTGTGGTGCATGCACCTGTATTACACCCCAGGGCATACAGTGGATGCTCAGTTCTCGCTTTTAATGGGATTGGGAACCTTCAATGTAGGCAGCCAGCAGTAGATCATTCAGCAAGACAGAACTATGATATACACAATAAAAGGTCAGCAAAGTGATTTTTTTAAAAGGGAAGCCCCTTCTAGACACCAAAGAAAAAGACTATATGCTGAGAAAAGATATTTTTTTTCTTAGTTCTCTCTCTCCAGTAAGTTTAGCTTAGATATGGGGAGTATTCTGAGGTAGTCAGGTGGAGCTCAATTTAACAAAAACTTGATTTTTTAAAATGTTTTTTTCATACTCTGGCTATCACTTGCTTATAGTGAATAGTGTGGTTTAAAACAATTATTTCGGCAGAATTAAGGAGGCAGGACTGTTTGCAGGGATAAAAATGAAATTGTGAAGATAGGACAGCAGAAAATTCATAAACCAGTTTAGCTCTTGAAGCCATGTATTGTGGAATTGTCTTCAATGTGCAAGTCATCAAATAAAGCCTAAGAGTCCTGTTCTCTCAGTATACTTCTGTCTTGCATATGACTTCTGGTTTGTGTGTTGAGCCTTAAATTTCTCAAAGCATCACTTATCTGTGATAGGAGTGAATAGGAGTGAAGGAGTTTATAGATGGCTGTAAAAGGAGGTTAGTTACTTAAGTGTCTAAATGGAACAGTTGCGTTCTTCAAAACTCTATGCGCTTGCTGGTCACCTACTAGGCAAATACCTTCTAGAGAGGACTGAGTGCCTTTCCCTTAAACTCAAACTCTGTTAATGCTGTGTCCGCATATGCATATGGCTTCCCATGTAGCTCAATGTCAGAGTCTGGGTGTGTTTCCCAGATTAATAGCTCTTCTACCTACTTCTGTCTCAGCCTTTGGTCTGGAAGTGGTATGGCCTGGGGGTGTTGGTGGACAGCAGGATGACCATGAGCCAGCAGTGTGCCCTTGCGGCCAAGAAGGCCAATGGCATCCTGGGGTGTATCAGAAGGGCTGTGGTTAGTAGGTCGAGAGAGGTTCTCCTTCCCCTCTACTCTGCCCTGGTGAGACCACATTTGGAATATTGTGTTCAGTTCTGGGCCCCTCAGTTCAAGAAGGACAGGGAATTGCTTGAAAGAGTCTAGCACAGAGCCACAAAGATGATGGAGGGAGTGGAGCATCTCCCTTATGAGGAGCAGCTGAGGGAGCTGGGTCTCTTTAGCTTGGAGCAGAGGAGACTGAGGGGTGACCTCATTCATGTTTATAAATTTGTGAAGGGCGAGTGTCAGGAGGAAGGAGCCAGGCTCTTCTCTCTGACATCAAATGACAGGACAAGGGGCAAGGGGAGCAAGCTGGAGCATAGGAGGTTCAATGTGAATATAAGGAAAAACTTCTTTACTGTGAGGATGACAGAGCACTGGAACAGGCTGCCCAGAGAGGTTGTGGAGTCTCTATCTCTGGAGACATTCAAAACCCGCCTGGACGCGTTCCTGTGTGACCTGGTCTGGGTGATCCTGCTCTGGCAGGGGGGTTGGACTGGATGATCTTTCGAGGTCCCTTCCAACTCCTGATATTCTGTGATTCTGTGACTGGCTATTTACTACAGTCATGTGGCATATGAGGATCAGAGGGGTTTTTTAATTATTTTGCTATACGAATGCAAGTTTTTCCATATTATCAGAAAAGTGTAGCTCAGTGTAACTCCCTGAAAAGTCCATATACCACTTTAAATCTTGATATCATAGTGCTCTGCAATACTAAGCAGAGGGCATTATAGACAGAACTTTTTTTTTGCTCTCTTACGTTTACTTTGATTACTATTTACAACAGATGAGAACTTTGGTTTTTAATGAAGTGAATGACATTTATTAACTACTCCAGGACGAGTTCAAAATAAATCAGCGAAGTCTGAACATAATAAAAATAATTAATCTACAGAGATGGTTGTCTTCTCTGAATCATCTAATGCTACCTACCTCAGATTGGCGTTTCAGGAACCATTAGTGAGGATTTTTCACTTTGTGACATGGCACAGTGATGGCAGATATGTCCAATTAGTGCTTTTCCCAGTAGAAAAGGTATTCTAATTACTTTTAAGGAGTAGAAAAGAGGTGGCTGTTAAAGAATCATAGGAAAGAACTCCTGACTTTCTCCCTCTTCTATACATGCCATACTGCACATACAGATATATAGTTCATAACTGTGATCCTTAAGTAAACACTGAAGGAAAACATATATCCATGATTGCCTGATTAAATTTTATTCTGAACTATGCAAAAGCTTCTATTTACAAATTGAGGAAAAAAAATCTATATTAAAAGAAAAGCATCTGCTTCATCTTTAAAATAAATTTTTTAAAGGTACAAATAATGTAAAATTCAGAGATTGTTAAAGTTCTTAATTTAGATATATTTCATAAATCTTGACTTCAGCATGAATGAAGATTAGTGTTTATCGGATATGAATATTTATTGGGTGTAACTTATATTTTACTGTTTAAATATAGAAAAACCCTCAACTTTATTGGTCTTCAACACAAGATGACATCGTGCGCCATTGTTTTATTTTTTTCAGTAACTCTTTACATACTAGTTTGAATAGTAATCCATCACAGCTAGCTAAGGGCTGCCAGGATCCTATGAGATCAGGCTCTGTATTCATGCTCTGAATTTCACTTGGGTTCTTATACCCTGCCTTGAATCTGAGCCCAAAATATGGGCAAGAAAGTGAGAAAATAAAAGAGCTTGAAGGAAAAAAATGAAAGAGCCAGCATAGAAGAAAGTAAAAAATTGAGAGGACTGTGATGAAACCAAGGTAGAGGATAGAGATTTTTCACCATGGATTTCTGTGTGCCAGTTCAGGCTGAGATTTTAAAAGACTGTTGCCTTGCTTTTAAAAACAAAGCACTAATTTTTTTCATTCAAAAAGGTGCTCAGCACAGCACTCTAACTGTTGCTAATTTTCAACTTCCCCTGTAATCCATATGTAAAGTATCAACTTGCCTGTGGTTTGAATATGACTAAATTTTGAGACCCTTGTAGAATCAACAAGTTATCCTATCTTTTAGGTTGGTTTTTTTTTTTTACTAAGAATGAAAAATAAGGAAACAATCACATTTGGTCAGATTTGTACTTGTATATAGTTGTTTTTTTCATATAAACACTTAAAAAGAGCTACTTAGTAGAGTTTCTTCCCCAGGCCCAAGATTAATCTGAGAAGATATATTGTGATTGGGTTCTACAAATATGTTGCTTTTGCCAGCTGAAAATATGTTAAAGTGTTCGGCTAACATTCTGTGGACATCCTCCCCACCAGCCTTTGATATCGTCTGGTCTTGGTGTTAGCAGAAAGGGTCTTTTAAATTTTTATTTATTTTTTTTTTCTTTTCCTACAATACTTTTGCTCTAAACCCCAAAACCAGTCTTTGGAAGAGAAAATGAGAAGAACAGTCTTAAAATCAATAGATTTAATGTCAGTTTCTACTGATACAGTACTGATGTTCTGTGGTGATAGACTAGTGATCCTTTACCTACCTGTTTCCTAGTTTGTTTCCAGAATATGAAGTCATGAAATCTCTAGTCTTTTCTTTCCAAATACAGATTTTACAGGCAATCCCTCTGCTCTCTGGAGATCCACTGATTGAATGGACAGCCTAGTTTTGAGAGGGTAAGTGAAGCATGTAGACAACACTTATCACTCTCTGAATGTTAATGAATTATACAGGAAAATGAAGGTCGAAATGAGAAATGTTGGGCTTAGACCAGGCAGGATTTTACCAGAACTTGAGGTAAAGTCCTGGCTCCACTGAGGCAAATAAAAGCTTTTGTACTGACTTGAATGAAAATATTAAATACTTTTTAATACTTAGTGAAGATAAAATATGGTTCTAGCATGAACCTTAATGAGCAGCTGGACAGCATCAGAGTTGAAACTTTAGCAAGATTATTGTGAACAGCCTTCACCAAGACCTTCTGCAGAAGCCTGGCCTTCGATCCTGATGGCACAAGTGATTGCTAAGATTGTTACCCTCCTGTTCATCAAGGAGTGATATCTGAATTGCTTGCAAAATCGAGTCCTTAGATGAGCAGTAGTTTATCACAGAATCACAGAATATTAGGTGTTGGAAGGGACTTCGAAAGATCATCCAGTCCAACCCCCCTGCCAGAGCAGGATCACCTAGACCAGGTCACACAGGAATGCGTCCAGGTGCATTTTGAATGTCTCCAGAGAAGGAGACTCCACAACCTCTCTGGGCAGCCTGTTCCAGTGCTCTGTCATCCTCACAGTAAAGAAGTTTTTCCTCATGTTCACATTGAACCTCCTATGCTCCAGCTTGCTCCCATTGCCCTTGTCCTGTCATTTGATGTCAAAGAGCCTGGCTCCTTCCTCCTGACACTC
>NW_010186037.1:0-3159 GCF_000695765.1 Mesitornis unicolor
TTTTTTTTTTTTAAATCCATAGCCATTTCTCAAGCTTGTCTTTTTTTTTGGTATCTTTTTTGAAACTCCTTGGGTCCCCACTAGCTCTTTACCAGGTGAATACAAGATCCAGTAAATATTCAACCAAAGCATTTTTTGTAAGTTTGAAGCAAATGAACGCAGACATCACCAACATCAGCTGTATGAGTGTGATGCTCCTGTTGTAATCTCAGTTTCCATCGGTCGAGTGCCAATTATTTAAGTGAGGTACCCTTATTTAAGCTAAACATCTTCCTTCTACCATCCTTGTCACAGGACCCAGAATCAGGCAGAATCTGGAAGTGAATCTACTTTCATGTTGCAGCAATACCCACAAAACCTCTCAGTCACCACTGGAGACTGGCTGAATATTCACACTCTTCCCAGATCATGCTGTACCGTGCACGACTTTGCTGCTCTTGGGAAGCCCTCGGCAGCTCAGGGAAGGTGCTCTCCTCCATTCAGTCAGAGCACCCCACCTAAGTGGGGCTATAGCAGCCAGCACACGGCAAGTACACCTCCGTGGTGCCCACGCCTGTGTAAAGGACATCCGGGGCTGTTTGAACATTCATACAACTCAGGTAACAGTGAAAACAATGGGTAACATCTGGAATTAAGCCTCAGGGGGCTTCATTTAAAGTCATCAGTTTTGTCTCTTCCCCAGAAGATTGCTTCTTTTCTGGGGCATCCAGACAATACTTTTCTCTTTATTGTACTTCACTGAGGATTCTGAATATCCCTCCTCATTGCTTCATGTTTGGAATAGATTTGTGTAAGCTTTATGCCTATGCACTTCTAACAACTATAGTACAAAACTAAATTTTTCAGCAGCACCAGCAACAAACCCCCATTAATGTAGAGTGACCTACTAAGTTGGTTGCAGGATCCAGAGAAACATGGAGAGGACATTGCTTTCTTCAGCATCTCAGGCTTTTCCAACGCAGGGATGTGAATTTGATGTTTTGTTACTGAGAAATATTATATCTGTGATTTTTTTTAACTTTCAAAAAGAAGAATACTTTCCAAGAATGACAGAATAAAATATTATTTTTCAGTAATTCCAATCACAAATTAGTTAAAATTTACAGTAGAGTAGGATATAAGCTTTGAACAGTGTAGCATACTATCATGTAGTGAACTGTAGCATCATACAACTGACTTCTGAGGTTATTTAACTGCCATCTGAAGCACGTATGGAGAGACAGGGCCTACTCCAAATACAATATTGTAGTTTTGACTGACAGACAATATGTCTACAATCAACTCATCCAAAAGCCATGTGTTGCGACAGTTCCTTGTCCGACTCCAAAGTGTACAGAACCGAGACAAATCAGTGCCTCGTTACCATACACTAATTCCACAGATAAAAACTTTTAAAAATCGTAGAAAATACATTTATACAAAGAATAGCAACATGGGCCAAGAGGTACCTCAGGTTTTTTGTATTTTGTTCCTAATTGTTAATATCTGTTGATTATTTAAACATAGCCAGAGCATTTTGAAGTAACACTTTAAATCATACATCCTCCAAACAAAACTACTGTTTCCAAACTTTCTGAACTTCACATTCATTATTCTAAAACAAAGTCAGTTTGAGTACGAAAATTTGAAAAACTCCATTTTTGAGATCACAAGAAAAAATCTTTGATGTTATTCTACATATCAGTAATGCACACAAATATATAGCTGATGCTGAAACAATGGGTTTATTCTGACCTCACACAGGCCTGCGTAAGTATAATTATTATGCAGCATAATATGACAGAGATATCTGTCATTAGTAGAATTTCTGGAATTTTGAACATACATTTCAATAGCCTAAGTGGACCTAGCTTGGCAATTTAGCTGACCCTGGAAAAGAGTGCCTTATGTTCATCTTGTGCAATCTGTCCAGTAACAGATGTACACCATTAAGATGTAAAGTGAGGTGGAGGAGGAGGGGAACAGCAGTAGAAGAGTCAGACCATTTAGCAGAAGAGCCATGAGTTTCAGTAGGCCGGCACGAAGGACGCGCAGTAGCGTACAAAGCAGTCAAAGCGGGTTTCAAGTAAACCTGTGATAAACAAATTACTATTTTTAAAGTATTGCATTTACTTTATGTTAAATGATATGTAAACATTAAAAAAAAAAAAGCAAGCATCTGCACTGTGTTCATGGTGAGAGCATGAGACAGGAAGAGATTGCAAAGAGATTTAAGTATAACGGAGGCACCACGACCGCTGAAGGAGCATAGTGAATTCAACCAGCTTAAAAAGATACATTGGTGTCAGATGGAGAAAAGCTTTCCTCCAGCACCATGGACCTGGGTCACCGGGAAGCATGAAGCCTACAGGTGGTAAAGTTCTCCAGATTAACAGTTTGTGTTGATGACATGTTCAGATGTTTGAGTTACTTCGCCATAGCAACAGACACAACCTGTCACATTATTAACTCGTCTTCCTTCTTACTGCAATGAATATACTGGAAAAATTTTACTGGATTTAAGGTCTGTGCTGCCTATTGGTTTCTGTGAAATTTTTATCACCTGTGTTTATTCAGAAATGTGTAAAAACAGACAAGACTTGCAATTAATCGGTTTTTAAAATGTTCAAAGTGTCATTTTTCAGGATTATCACAACATAAAAATATTCATCCTATCTGCCCACACCAAATGTTGATATAAATTATTAATTTAAGGCAAATGTCACAATTAAGCAGATTTATTAGCCTTAATACATCACGCAATTAGTAAATTACTTCTTTTCAAAGCCTGTCTTCCCTTTTTCTCTGCAATCAAAGCTTCTTTTGTTTTAGGTATTATATTTTATTTATTGACACACATAATTTTGAGAATGAACTATCCAAGTTAGATTTTGTAGTGATAGCATATAATTAACACACAAAGTACATAAAGACGCTTATTAGCATCACAATAGCAATCGCAAGGGAGAAACATTTGGGTATGTTTTTTTTCAGATTGAGTTTTCAGTAAATAATTAACAGACAAAACAATCGCTGTAACTGTTGCTAAAATGCATCTTTATTTGCAGGCTTAGTACATGTACCACTAATTGACTGAAGTTGGATTGTTCATCCCTAAAAGTAGTCTCTTTTGCCCCAAGGCTGATACCCACAGATGGGAAAATAATGGCCGAGTTTCTC
>NW_010186037.1:3190-45135 GCF_000695765.1 Mesitornis unicolor
CCCTTGCCTGGGGCTTGATGTCTACTCTGTGAATAATAGAACAGTAGTTTTCCAGTTTGTCCAGGATTATGATTTTTGTGTTGTCAGAAGTATGAGGCTAACTATCAATATATTAGAAATATAGAGAGAAAATTTAAAAATCCACTTCATTATATAGCTAACACATATAAAATATGGCTCATTGGACAACTCTGGTGTTTACCAGAAATACTGCTTATTCACCACATATTGGGAGCTTAGGTATTGTTTTCAGCTGAGCAAAAGGAAATGTCAGGGATAATTTTGATAAATGTGAGCTAACTTTCTTTTTCTTTTCTTTATTCTTTTTTCTTCTTTGTGTGTCTAAAAACACGCACCTGTGAAGCTGATTTTTCTTCTTCATGTGACCTCAAAGAACTAAAAGGAGACTGTAAAGCAAAAAGAGACTATACCTACTGCTAGTTCAATATCATTGATGAAATGACTTAATGCAGAGATAAAATAAGGCCTTCTAATCCCCTACCCCACCTATTCACTGTCCCTCACCTTGGCTGTGGGCTTGCGCTCAGTAATTTTCTTGTCTCCTTGTCATAGTGAGCTGGCTAAGTGAAAACCTAGATCCACAGAAGGTCTGCTGTGGTGAACGTGCCAAGATACAGCGTTGAGGTGAGCACATCTCAGTAGCAGCTATTACTGATAAGTGCAAAACCTTTAAACAGATACAAGCCCTTCAAGCTGTACCCCTACCAGTTTTCAAAGGAAGTACACTCTCCTAAAAGAAATATGACAACCAATAATTCCTGCTTTCTAACAGACCCTTACTAGGAGGTGAAAAATGCTACAAAATATAATAAGAATTTATAATAATCTGTTCAGTATTTTGAGTGCTATACTAATTTTCCTGTTTATTATTCCTTGTAGCCTTTGATAATGGAAACAGAGTATCAAATTCTGAAGTCCAGGAAAATTCATTGTAGTTCTGATCTTTGTTTTCAATCAAATATATTTACCATGAACATACGACATAGGTTTTTCCTCATGAGCTATCAGGTAACACTGTTCCCTCTAAGCTTTTTGATACAGAGTGTCAAAATTCCCTAGATCTACTCTGTTAAAGATACAATATATTGTTAGAATACAATATATTTTCTTGCTTTACATAGGTGGTTCTGTTTTGATTCTCTGCTGATAAAACATTAGAAAGAATTACAGCCTGCATCTAGAGAATTCTAATGAGACAAAATTACAAAAATTAATTTCTCTAAAAATTTTCTACAGAACATCTGGAGATACCTTTTTCACAAGTGAAGGGCTTCAAAGTTTCTATTTTGATGGTTGTTTCATTTTTTATTTTTTTTTTGCCACGTAAAGGCTCCTGTGAATCTAGGAAAATAGCAATGAGTTTCCTTCAATCATCTGACAAGTACAAAAGAAGTGGCTCTGCACTGGCTAATATGAATTAAAAAGAAAATTGTAGTCTATCCGGTTTCCAGTAAAAAGTTTTTCCAAAACAGAATGAGTAAAACTCAAAATGACAAAATATTTTTGCTTTAGATGAGACAACTTTCTCATCTTTGAAGCAATTCTTTAAAAAATTTAAACACATATTTGATATGTTCTCCTATACAGATCCCAACATTAAGATACGTCACAGCTAAAAGAAATGTGTCCTGTACTATATTAATTTGCACAGACTTAATCTTAGTCTATAAACCTAGACTAAGATTCATTGTGTCTGTGAAGCCTGATTGAACAGAAATACACTTTTTACATTAAGTGGCTTGTAGTCAAATTTCATTTTTATGCAATCTCTGCTTCTGAAATCCTCTAAGCAAGGTTGTTTTATTTTAGGAATGCTCTTCTAGTAAATTATTTACAATTATAAAGCTGTACAACAGGATATAGAGTGAGGGGATTTGTTATGTACTGATGGGTCATTTATTTACGATTGTTTTGTGCTCTGTGCCTGTTACAATATTGATGTATTGCTTTTTTTTTTTGTCTCCTTTTTCTGATTTAAGTAAAAAGGTAGATATTGAATTGAATTAGTTTACAGATTAGCCACTATAATGAAGTCTTATTTAATCATTAAGATGAGTCAAAAGAGGGGAAACACACAGAAATCTGGCTGAGAGAGTTTCTCGAGAAGTTCAGCTATTCAGCAGTCGGGAATCCTGGGAGCAGTCCAGAACAAAACTCCAGTAAAGTCTCATCCGTGTGTTGGTTTAAACATTGCCTGCCTGGGTTACTTTTTCTTACGAAGGAAATGTCAGTGTCATCTGCATCACTCACTCTCCATCTCTCCCAAGGAGGTGACGCATAGTTTATAGCCTACCCTTACAGATGCATTTGATTTAGGTGGTGTAGTAAAGTGGAAGTGTCAAGGTGATTCATCTGTCTGCCACTGCTGACAGCTGTGTTACACAAAGTGCCTGTGTGGAATGCATTGATTGGGCTAAAGGGGGAGGCATTCCAATATCAAAGGGAAAGGCTTTCTTTGTCATTACAAACATGGCACTGGCTTTTGACCAGTGTAACAGATACAGCCTGCACCAACAGTATGTCACATATTCTGAATGTGTTCCCAGGATTATTGCCCTATGCCAGGGACCAACAGCAGATTATCACCTTGTAAACCCGCTTGAAAAAGAAATTGTGTTACCATGGCTAAATTAACAAATAAAAAGAAACCCAAAACCAAATACAACAAATAACAACAAAAAAAAAACCAACACAAAAAGAAAAAGAAAGGAATTGATTACAAATATATTGCCTTCATTAAAAAAAACCACTTGATCATTATACCCTTGATCTCTCAGGTGTTTTAAAACAACATCCACTGCTAGCGAAAAATGTTAACTAATTTTGCAACAAATCCTGCAGAATACCTAGCTTTTTTTCCAGTGTGCTCCTGAAGTTTCTTAGCATTCACCTATGGAAAATCATCACCTATTATCTATATTGTGAACTGTCACTGCTACTTTTACCAGACAGCCACTTTTACAAGGTTCTCATATTCGTAAAACATTTACTAGATAGTACTGTTTCATAATCTAATTCTTGTCTTTTCATCCATACATGAGAAATGAACGCTGCTGGTCAACTTGAATGATAGGCATGTATACATGTATATAGACTGAGGTGTCATTTGTAAAAGAATGAATTATTAGAAGAGGTAATGTGTTCAACCCATGATGATACAGTGTCAACTAAAGCTATTTATCCATCATAATCCCTGCTTTTATGGATTAAAAATAGTTGTATATTCAAAAGTAATCTGAAATTCAGTGTTTCAGTTGTTGATGTGTCAGTAATTTATCTAAAATAGTCCATATTTTACCATAATATCCACAAAATATTGCAAGTTCATTTAATAGTGTGCTATGCTTTAGAAAAATATGTAGTCCATTGCAGGAAAAACGTTACATTCAATTTTTTTGGGTGTCCTTGGTATTTTGAAAAACATAGGAGACTTTGAAATTCTAACACATGGGTGTTTCAGAACACGACATTTTGCTATAGTAACATGAAAAATAAATGCAAAGAAAAAATATTCTTTTCCATAATAGAATTACAGAAATATTACAGTCTCTAGGTTATAATGCAGCTTGTGAAATAATAGAAAACCTTCATGTATATATCTGATCAGCTTTGAACCATAAGTGCACAAAGTTTCAACCATTGTAAAATTGGAGTCTGTACTTCCTACAGCTTCTAAACATAGTTTATAATGAAAAACTGGATCATGAGGCGGCCTGTGGTTTCCCCACAAAGCTGGGAGTCAAGACCTCCTGTATTTGACTCAGGGCTCGACACCTGACTCCGCAGTCTTAGGAAATTTGATTTCATTTTCTGTTTCAATTTTCTACCTGTAATGTCACGCTTTCCTTTCACATAATTTTCACCAAAGGAAGAAATACCAGCCTCAAAACATGCAAGTAAAATCTGGGGCTTATTGTGAACCATGAAATCCTAATTGTCGAGCTGTTTACCAGAGACAAAAGCTCACTGACAATGTAGTGTACCAGCTCAGTTTGATCCCTAATTGTAATATATTAGAAGCTATCAAGTATTTTATTCTGAAGTGAGAGTTAGAAACCTTAAAATACTATTAAAAAGACCCTTTTCTATCTTGCCAAAATAAGCTTCTAGAAGTGATTAACAGAAAATGAGAGACAAAACGACTGATGAAAGGACAGACCTTGTAGGATGCAAGCGGGAAGGCACATAGTGTAGGAATACTTAAGAATTTGGAGGACTTCAGAAGCCAGTTTACAGGCTTTCTCTGGATATCAGATGACCTAGCAGGACATGAATACAGCAGGTACCTTACATAGGTCAACTGAGGTAAAAGCATCTAAAGAATCTTGTTAGATCTCTAACATACTTGAGGAATTACGAGTAGCAAGTTAAAACATTCCTTTTCTAATATTTACCAGTTGCTTTTCTCATCACCTGCTCCTTAACCTCAGTCCAAAATTTACCATTAAAAAGTTATGTAAACTTATAACGTAAATAATGACTGGAAATGAGTATTTCCCAATACTAAATTACAATGTTCTTTTGGTAGCAGCTTCAAACGAAGCAATTTCATTGTGTTTTAGCTCTTTCAAGGAACATTCAATTGAATTTAAACAATTAGAATACTTATATAATTTATCAGAATTTGCACATTAATACAAATAGCAATATGTAATACAATGAAAAATTCTAATGCTCTGTTAGGAAAATAAGGCTGGCATTGCATTTTTAGAATAATGAAGATCAGGAACCTGGGCATGTGCCCTGCTATGAAAATTTGATCTTGGTATAATCTAGATCTGACACAATCAGCTGCTGGTATGAGCGGAGGTCAATCCATTATCTGTTAAAGCAACTTCACCCAGAAGTGAAGCTATCAGGGACACTGGAGTCAGGTTTTGCTTTCTGTATGGGCAAGGCTGTGCTGCTGAGGCACCCACTTGGTGTGCATGACCAACTTGTAAGCTGCACTGTACCATTATATGCTAAAATGTCACGATTGGAGTGAAACAACTTCACATGGTCTGTTGAAGAACTTGCACATGGAAGTTCATGGAAGAGAAATTCATCAAAGGTCATCAAAAAGGGCAAATCTCTGACTACCCTTTGGAGGGCAAGCTGCTGATAGGTGGGAAAATATTCTGAAGAGGTATCAGTCTGGGTTTGCTCTACTCTCACTATGAACACGGGCTTAATTTTGAAAGGTACCCAATCATAACATGACACTCAACTGCCAATAACAAACCTGTTCTGAAATAAGAACATCTTGAGGGAAATAAGAACTTTTATTGATAAAGATAATCTGGTCACTGTTTAACTAAGAAAATAGGTCTCAACCTCTCTGGACATTTATTGTGAAAGCAAATAAAAGACATTTCACTGCTACTTCTACTGTTTTTACTGTGACTACTAGCCAACTTGCTGACAATCTTTCCTGTCATAGTCTCTTCCTGAATGAAGCAGTGCTCTTAGAGAAAGGGCCACTTTATTTTTCTGGACTTAAGGAGAAAAACTCTGACGCTAGACCTCCAAAGGTGAAGTAGTCACATGCCTGCTTATAAAATAGCTCAAATAACATATTTGTTAATATTCTCCTATAAAAATATTTTCCCTGTGCAAAACAGTTTCACCCTAGTGTTTCAGAAAGTAAGCATTTCCTTGCAAGAATTCCTCTGATTTGACAAAGAACATCTTTGATTCTGAATCTTACATACCAGGTAGCCTTTGACTGTTTCCTTTGAAGCAGCTCAGTGTCTTAACATCAAGTCATATTTGACCATTCTTACATATTCCTTTTTTGAAATGCAGAAATATTCAGCTATTTTGATAGACTGGCTGATTTTCTCTGTCGTCTTTTCTTTGGCTGTTGAAACTGTAATAATTTTAAAGGACTTGCATCTCCATAGCTTGGTCAGCAGAGAGTGGTCCAGAAATTCAGAAAATTTCTGACCTGCTCTTCGTCCGTGTAAGGAATCAAATGCAACATCTGATATACAGAAATAACATGCATGCGTATCTTTCATATGAATTTCGATAATGAAAGTTCTTATTCTGACATCCATCCATCACATAGTAGGGCTGTTCAAGGAATTCAGGTAACTAAAAATCAATAAAATAATGAAAATACTTAAAATTCTTTACAAATATACTGACTGACATCAGTTCAGGCTGATATATTTAGACTAAAAATACATTATAATATTTCTGAAACACACCTTTCTTTAGTCTGTGCTCTACGAACCTTCCATCTATGCAGTGTGCATTGAATGGAACTTCACTCGGAATATTTTTACAAAGTGTCTTAAATTTTAAGCCATGGACAACTTTTCATTGAGACTAAGAAAGGAATATGATTTGAAAAAAATTTGCTACACGTGAAAACTCACTGATACTGCATCTGTAATAGAGCACTACTAAAATTCACAACTAATCATGCATTTATTTAAGGTCTTAAGCATATTTCAATTTGGCCACAAGATTTCAGCACAAATACACTGAAGAATCATCTCTCCATGATCAAAGTGCATGAAGATAACGTTTCAATAAGCTGACTGTAAATGTATGTGTGTTAATTATGTAATATTATCAGAGCAATAACATTAGGCTTGTTTTATGGAAGATGGTGCTGCAACTTGGCATCTAAAATACAGCTTGCACAATACACACATGTACGAAACAAAATCTAAACTCTAATGTCGTATTCAAAAACATGTCATCACCTCAGATACCTTGTTACAAAAATTCTCCAACCAACAAAAAGAACTCTAAAACCCCCCTGTGCACTGCGTCCTTACACAGAAATCAAGAACTGATCAGAATATTGCTGAAAAGCTTTTGCCAAACTTTTTTTTCCCCAAACTTTATCAGTCTAATAGAGTTCAAATTCTTCAGTTTTGTTCCCAAACTTCAATGCTTATCATCTTATCTTATTATGAATCCATGCATGTAAGTCATAGGCAGTAACCTGGGGTAACTGTACTTCACATCTTTTTGTGGCTAATTCTGGATTATATTGCTAAAATGAGAAATCCACCCCATAGTCCACACAAGGATTTAAGGAATGTTCATGCAGTTTTTTCCACACTATTATCACTAGTTAAAACGAGCGAGAGAGGACATGCTTATTCAAGCTATAGAAACATGAAGGAGCAAAAAAATAAATATAATCCTTTCACATCTATTTTCCACATTAAAATAGCATTGCCTGTTTCAAATTTAAATGCAAATAGTAGCTAAGATACGCATTAAGTTTTGTCAGATACAAAGCAGTACTGGGTATTTTAGACCATCGATGCAGACCATCAATACACTTTTCTAAACTGAGCACTTAAGAGATGAAGTCCCTTAGGTGATTCTGAAAATGTTACATAGCATCGTCGCAACGCCAAACCAAACCATGCCAAACCCACATTTCGTACTCTGTTTGCACATATATTAGACCAATCCTTTTGAGGACAAAGATGTGTTTTCTCGGATGTTTGCACTTTGCTATGTAAATTCTCAACACTTTGCACAGCCAAAATACTGTTTCCTTCAGCTGAAACTGATATCAGAGGGATAGTTTTTGTTTTGATGATAAAAACTAAACCCTCCAGCTTTTTAAAGCTGAGCCTTCGCTATTTACGCAAGTTTCACTGAAGTCATGGGTATTTTGCTTGTATATGGACTGAATTTAGTAAATCTTTTCAGAAATACAAAAAAATTCTAATGAGGTAATCCTAGTTAAAATGATATGTCACCTTTTCTAGAATTAAAATACAGTAATTATTCTGAAATTTCAGCATACAATAATCCAAATTAAATACTGCTGAGCGGAACTCAGCTCAACAGCAGTTCGATTAACTGAATGTTATAACCAAGACAGACTTTGCTTTTTATTTAAA
Source organism: Mesitornis unicolor (assembly GCF_000695765.1). Taxonomy (NCBI): domain Eukaryota; kingdom Metazoa; phylum Chordata; class Aves; order Mesitornithiformes; family Mesitornithidae; genus Mesitornis; species Mesitornis unicolor. The sequence goes on from NW_010186037.1 coordinate 11,074, forward strand.
GCCTGAAAGTTAGCACCATAAAAACAAAATTTCACCTTGATTTAAAGTGACCTTTGGAAACAGGAATTTAAGCCTAGTGTTGTAAATGTAACTTCCAAATGGAGTTCTGACAATTTTATTTTTTAAATGAATGAGACAAATACAGCAGCTCAAACTATGCTAGAGGAAAATAAAGCTAATTATACATAGGAATAATTAAACAAACATTTATTTTCAATATTTAAATACAGTATGCAAAAGCGTACTTCATCCTAACTGCTTTTGCATCTGTAAAATAGCACAATTAATAGGTCTTTCCTGGATTACTTCATGTAAGATAACACTTTCAAGAAAAATTAAATATAGATACAACCATCTGGCTCATATCCCTAAACTGCAGATTGCTAGGATTGTCTCTGGGGAAAAGGCAGGAGTGTCTGTGTGCTTGCTCTGCTTTTTACAATATTCTGAAACGTCCTCTTTGGTTCAGTGCTGTAGAGAAAGGCTGGTCTGACCCAGAGCGGCAGTGGCTACGGACACCAGTCACTTCAGTTCTCAGCAAGGTGACTCTGGAGCATTTTTGTGCTCTACATTTGATCTTGAGAGAGGGAAGGGACTGAGAACAGCCTTTAATAAAGTGACACAGATGTTTGTGTTTATTGCAACACCTGAGCTAATTAAAATTCTTACCTTTTTAAAAAAAATCAAAAAAGCTCCCCATGGGAATGAAAAGTGGCTTTAAAAATAAACCTACAGCTTGGGTAATAAAATAAAGATTATTTTCAAAACAAATTATTCGGTTTAGAATTTTTGAGAAAAAAAATGAATGTTGTGGAACTGATGTCCAATTTGTAAGCTTGCTTTGTTTGGATTAGGACAAAAGGAAGCTGTTTGTTAGACAAGCTTATCAACTTTGCCTGAAGTTACACGCTAGCTTTGTAGTAACAGCTTTCTTACTTAGCATTTAAGAGAGAAAAAACTGGAAGAAAGAATCCTGTCCATCTCGAACACTTAAAGGTGATAACCATTGGCAGATAAATCTTGTGTTTTACATGGTATTACTGCTGTTATAGAAATCCTAAAAAAGACGAAAACCTTGTCGCATATTTCCCAGATGTTACTGAGCTTTGCCATATCCAGAGGGATTTCTGAGCAAGACTCACAGAAAATCCCAGCCTCCCTGAAGTGATCTATAGTTACACGACGACGTGTTTCAGTTGGAGGCATACCTATCCTGCATTTCTTATTTCATGTTTTATTCTCAAGGACCAAACTGTTTTTGTAGTGAAGTAGTTAATGAATATAAATTAAATAACTCCCCCCATATTTCAGTAACTGCTCTTGAAACCAAAATGTCAGAAAAAAAGAGAAAGCTTCAATCTGAATTAGTTCTAGATTCCAATACTTTTATAGAGATAAAAGATATCTTTTCACAGATAGGTTTATCTATTTACCTAACAACTAACAAGTATTTTCTAAAGGTTTGAGAATTTTCCATATCATCATGATACAATTGAATAGAAGACCCATTTAGCCTAATGAGAATTAAGATTAAATCATTTACTCACAGATCAAAGGAGTTTTTAATTATGTAAACGAGTTGTTCAGAAACACAAAATGTTCCATTAAGCTTCACAATTAATACATACAATATTTATGAGTTCAGACTTTCTTTCCTTGTTAAAAATTGATTGTTACATCAAAAAAAAGTTTCCCTAGATGCACTGATTGAAGGAAAAATATTTTACACCATAAAAGTAGCAAGCATGCAAAAGATTTTATTGCCTTTTGCTTTTCCTCTTCTTTCCCCCCTTTCTGTTTCGTTGTTTCTCTGAGCGTCTTGTCACCAGATGTTCATTATGTGTACAAAAATATTGAGTTCATCTAAGTAAGCACTCACAACACAGTCATACCATGCATACGTGTCAGTGGGGTCTCTAAATGGAACTAAAGCAAAAGAAAGCATTTCTGAAACAAAAAAATCTCTCAATTTAAGGTCTCAATGCTTTCTCTTAGAATATGAAACAGCAGTAACAAGTAACACAGCACAAAGAAAGAATGGAGCTTTAGTTCCCTAGTGTGCACCACATTCTTTTTCAAACCTCCTTTGTTTTTCTTAATAGAACAACCTTAGATAAAATGAAGCAGAAAATAACTGGTCCAAACAAAGGTCTCATCCTGCTTCCATGTTTGGACAGACATTGCCTTTTGGTGGCATGAACAGTGCTGCACATGATAGATCATTAAATCACTATATTATTTCTAACAGGCAAGATTAAAATAAATGCAAAGAAAACAAATGATGGAAAGAATGCTGATAAAATATGCAAGCTGGATTACTTATAGAGTGATTTATTTCTACTGGAAGTTCTACTTAGGAAAGCAAATCAAAAGAATGGAAGTCTGCTGACACTAAGTAATCCTGAAAAACACAGAGAACAGTTGTAGGAAAACTGATGACTACTTAAGAGGGATGAAAAATCCATTCAAATTCTCAAGGCCAGAGGCATGCATTAACAAAACTTTATACAAGATTTTCTACACTAAAAGAAACGTAGAAGTTTCATAAAAGGAAAAAAAAAAGGTAACAGAAGAATACTTTTACCAGACGTGCTGGGACAAATTGCTACCCTCAGTTACGGAGCGTGCTCCAACAGACTACAGTGGATTATTACTGTTTATGAAGATGCAGCTGAGAACACAGACTGCTTTTAATGTTCATCAGACTTCGCAGCTTCATTATTAAGGCTACTCAGAGGCATTGACAAATGTGTAAATTTGTCCAGAATAGTCACCGACAATTTGATGTTAGATTTATAAGGAAGAAGCATAAAATATTTAAATATTTTATGAAATCTGTACCATTGTGTCAGTGAAAAATTCCAACACCTTCAACATTCTGTCTTAACAGAGCAGCTGAAGCTTTGTTTCCACCCCATATATTAGGAACTCATCATACTTTATAGCTCTTTCACTCAATATAATGATCTTGTGATTGATTTTATTTATTTTTGGTTTGTGTGCAACTTGAAGTTGATGCCAGAGCTATTCTAATTATAACACAGTCAACAGAATGACAGAAATCTTATGTCCTGCAACTCCGTAAATAATTCAATGGAATTCAATAGTTTATATTCATTACATCCACAAACTTATGGTCAGCTTTCAGGTATTTTCCAAGTATTTACCTTTCTGTTGCATTATAACCGCATCCCAAAATAGAGTCATTTGCCATGCTCCTAATGCTCCTGCTTTTGGATACAGATGGCTAGTGATAAAAAGCCGAATTCACTATCCATCTATTCACTGTCTATCAAAATAAGTGTGAACGTAAATGATCCCAATCACTTTCATGCACGGCATATGAAAACTGATAAATTTGAGTGTCTATTTTTCCTTTCGGTAGAGGAAAGCATCAACTGTAACTTCTCATTACTTACTTTTTCATCCACAATACTCTCATTTTCCATTAAGCTCTCCCTTTCCCCAGCATATATAGAACTACACAAACTGTCACAGTAGATGAAGCAGTAACTCTGCAGTGTGCTCTCTCTTTCCACGTAAGAGCCATATAAACTCCAAGGTAGAGATAACTGAGGAAATGTATATTAAATGAGACTTATCACATAGAGCCAAATCTGTGAAGTTATCAGTTGTGTGCTCACTTCTGCTGTATATAGCTCTTCTGAAGAAGAAAGCAAAGTGCACAGCTGTTACAGCTGAAGCTGAAAGGAGCTATACCATTAAGGGAGATGATGCTATGGGCTGGATTCGATCTGGCTGATTAAGATTTTCCCAGTGGACTTAAGCTGATTGTCTCCAAACCATGATCCCTTTCTGCACGCTGCGTAAAACTGGGTGCATATTCACTACTTTATCAGTTTCATTTTGGTGGGCAGCGCGTTACTCAGAGACAAAATATGTCTCTACAAATATCTCTTGCCATATGTTCAACAATTTTAAACACGTTGACTCTAGTTAAGGCGAAGTAGTTAAGCATATAAGCTAGGTAGAAAAGGGGGAGATATTGAATTGCTTCAGAAACATCTAAAGGATCTGAATTTCCTACATGAATGACAGACATGAGAAAGAAGCAGAAATGGGAAGGTTAGGTGGATGAGATCCTTACAGGCCTTTCAATTGCCTTAGGGCTGCCTAATGTACCAGAGAGACAGGACAAAATATGCCATCAGTGCTGCCTCATGGACTAGGTACGTCACCTTTGAAGTGCTGATATTCAAAACATGCCTTCCACAGTGTTTTTCCAGTCCACAGAGAATTAAAAGGAACCAGCTTCCAAACCTATTGTAAGGTGACTCTTTTTTCTTATATATTTCATAAAAGAGAGGAAAATTCTATCTTTCAAAAATACCATTTCATGTTTTTCTGGAGAGGTAGTTAGATTTTAAAGGTATATTTTAACATCCAGCAATATCCACTGCAAATGTAAGCACATAAAAGAACACTGGTTACATAAAGATGCCGTTGTTATTTCTACAGTTATGTCTTTCTCAACCCCAGAAATCACCTGAAGACGATGTTACCTATGTTTCAGTGCATTCTAGCATTAATAGCATTATCCAGAAATACACAGACACTCAGAGAGCACACTCACCACCAGATAGCAAAAATGTACAATGTTCTTTTTATTAAATTCAAACATTTTATTCTCTCACTTCCGCAGGGTGTTGTGCTAGGGTGATGGTAGTTGTGCATGGGGTGCTGCTGTCCCTAACCCAGCACTGCTCTTCTTGTACCCTGTGTTTGCCACATCTGTCCTAAAGCAAGGGTACATTTTTCAGTACAGTAGCAAGTCTCTCTTTCAAGCACTCACAAAACCTGTTGCCTATCCCCACTAAAACCAAAGACCATCACACACCCATCTTTCTCACAGCCCAGAAATTATTTTTTTATTGTTAATATCTACCATTTACATATTCCAGCTAAGTGACAGTAAAAGAAAGAGATCAGAGCAAGAAATACGGCGACTGAGCCTCTCTTGCTGTCACTGCAAGATAATTTTCTGCAGCATATTGTTTAGAGCTTTTCTCTGTCCGCTCTTAAATGACTCCAAAAAAAAAAAAAAAAAAGAGCATTCATCACTTTTATTGCAAAATGATTCCACAGTCTGGCAGTTTCCAGCTGCAAAAAAATAAAGGCTTAATATTTTTAAGTTTTAGCCCATTAGTCCAGAGGAAACTTGGCACCATCCCATATGTTTGCTCTTTTTCTTTGCGCGTATACACTCTCCTTATATTATCTGCATGTGTTTAGTCTTTAAGCAGAACAAAAATCAAGAATGTGAAATATTTGTTTTTACTGCACTCTCTAAGGAATCTTTTTTTTTTTTTCCTTCAGGGTGTAAAGACAAGTAGAGGGATAAAGACTTGAATAATGTATAAAATGAAAGTTAAAAGATTCACAATTCATCAATATATTCCTTAATTCAAGGTGATTTTATAACAAAAATGCTATTTTAAACCAAAATAATTTAACAATTAAATATTCCCGAGGCAAATTTAAGCATTCAGGCCCATCGTTAACCATTGTATAGCAGCTTGAACATGAAAGAAAACCCATTGTATCCACTGAAAGCCACTTTATAGAGGGGGAATTAAAAGAAACATAGCTAGAAAGGGGAAAAAGAGATAAGGCTACTATGAAGTTTTCAGAAGCCACAACTGTTCAAACAGAAATTGAAAGTGAATGCATCTGAAACCTGGGGGTTTATCGAATGGAAGAAATCTTCACCCAGTTTTTACACTGTTACTGTCACTTGGATTTGAGACCGAGTGATGAGAACATTTTTATGTCATTTGCTGCCCCCTAGTGGAGATAACACGTAATTTCAACGTTAATTAAAAAAAATAATAACTTTGACTGATTTGTAAATTTTGGGCTATAAGGAAGTGTCAGTTACAAAAAAGAAAATTATCTTTCTTTATTTGCAACTGAAAATAGACAAGCAGTAAAACTATTTTCCTTCTGTTTCGTTTTTTAGTCTGTCCCCTGATTCCAGGCTGATTGGTGGTACAACCGTATCTGCTTCGGACAAATCAGGAATTATATCAGAACTGAATAAATACAGTGGCACAACATCATTTGCATGAAACCAGATGAAGGAAGATCTGTATCCAGCTACCTGCTGATACACTTTTTCCTATTTATTTTGTAAGTTCTCCAGCTGTGTGTGTGTTTGTTTATGTTTTTGCTTGGGTTATTTTTTTCCTGTTGTTGCTTGCTTTGTTTTTTAACCAGAACTTAAAATCAAAAGGCTCATAGACCCAAATGCAATTATTTCTTTTTGCACTCTTGATAGCTATGCTGCATGATAATTAGAATTTGAAATAACTATTATTAAACTTGTGACATTCAGTCACCGTGGACAAAACTGTAACAATAAAGGAGATTTAAAGAGATGACCACAGACTGCCTATATAATCTATTCATTTTTTTATAAACTGTCCATTTGTAAGCCTGAAATATTGAAAAAAGACACAAATCAGGATGTTTTCTTATAAATTTCCTTCAAAATATGCTAATAGACTTTTCTCTAGTCTGAGAAAAACCGTGCATGAAGAACACAAAACTACGATGGAGCACAGAAAATGCATACTCCATCTGCAAATGACAAAGCTGGGAGGTGCCCATGAGTATGCAGAAAGAGAGGCTTGGAATTTAAAAACCTGAAAAGCTGGGAAAATGATGAGTGTCTCTTCAGCCCAATTAATTGACTAAGATTCTTTTACTTAAATAGAAATGATTATGTAGATGAAATACTAGTCTGGGAGCAAACTGATAACTGTTCCTCAGGGGAAAATGTTCACAAGTTACAGGTAAATCATGAGCCGTGCCATCAGCAAAGTGCTGCTCTTCTGGAAAAGGCCGACTGCTGCATTGCTTGCTGTGTTGAACAAACAATAACATGCCCTAAGAAAGCATAAAGCTGTCTTTGTTAGCATAGCAAAGGCTTGAGCTGAAATACTAAATCCCATTTAAGCACTGCATTTCAAGATATGGACAAAGTAAAGGAGAACAATGAGAACCTGTGCAGGCATTGGCATCACCAAAAGGGTGGGAGACGTCAAGATGATGCTCCATCATTCACAACTGGTTTCTTCTGCTTCCTTTCCTCCAGACCCACAACTAAATTTCATTCAAACATTTGCTTGCAGACTATTTTCCCCGCTGTTCTACAAATGAATGATACTCCATAACTGCGTAGGGCACGCTTTAGCACATACGCTACGAGTTACTCATGGCTGACCCAGGGATGGCAGAACAAAATTTCATAGACTTGAGAGGTTTGCTTTGCGTTCCATTTTCTCTCCACCATTTGCAAGTCTCATTTGAAACCAACTGTGCCCTGTGGAGGCCTTTGGGTCTCTTTATAGTTTATAGGTTGTCTTGGTTAGCCAATATCTAACTTTTTTCCTTAGGGAGGAAGAGTTTGTCAGTGACTCTGTGCATTAAAACTAGTTTGAAACATTTAGAATTCCAATGACTGTTCCATCTTATACAACAGACCACTTCAGAGTCAAACATTGCCTTCTTGTATATAAATGAAAAGTTCATGATGAAACCAGTGAGAGTGACGCTTGCGTATCAAAAATCAGAATTCAGCTCCCGTATACTGCTTCAGTTGATGAAATATCCTTTAAAATCTAGGCATTTAATAACTCTAAAAGCCTGTAGTGGAAAATGAAATGTCATGGTAATAAGAAACTTTTCTGCTTAACCTGCACAACTTTGTATATGTGAATATTCCTGTACTAGCGTAGAGGCTTTCTGTTTGTTTGCTACTGTTCCTTCCATGAAATTGATACCCTAATTTCCTTGAGTGCAGAGGTGGATTTGTTTGCTTTCTCTTATCACAGAGGAAAAAGCAATAAATTTTATACAACCAGAATGCACTTAACCATCTCTTCATGCAACTGCATCAGCATGTGCATTCCTAGCTAATTCTTCCATTATAATCAAATCACTGTTGCCAAGTCACCTTATTCTCAAGTCACAGTATTCGTACAGGTTTGGCTTTTGGAGGGACAGCCAAAATGTCTCCCTGCACAATGGCAACTCTAAACATCAGCTGAACTGCGAGAAACCTCCTGGATTGTTATCAGCTAGACACTGATTTGTTACCGAGTTACACGTTAAGGGATGACTCTCAAGTACATAGAAATTCCCCCATTTTAAATGTTATTTGGTCAACCCGATTTTCAGAAGACTTCTAAATTAAATGAAAAAAAACTCAGTGGAAAAACTGAATTGAAAGTTTTGGAATTGATGCTCAAGTCTGCTCAGAACATTTATTTTAGGACTCAAGTACGTTTTTGGCAGCTGAACTGCTGAGAGACTGGGAGACTTAGTCCTCTTCTAGTCCTACTCACAGTTGCCCCAAATGTAATTCGTGATTTCTATTCTTCAAAGCTCTTTTTAAAGCTTGCTGTACTGATCATGAAAGTTGTTTAAAATATGTGGTAGGCAATGGTTGAAGTGTGAACTGTATAGTTTAGTTAAAATTCCTCTGCATGCATTCTCACTACAAGGAGCAAGGAAGTGGCCAAGAATAAGCACATTTTGGATTCTCCATTATTTTTCCTTTGTATCACTTCTAGAACAAGTAAATAATAATGCAATTACTAAGTACTTACAAGCTTAGAACTTCATCTTACTTTACATTAATACAAAGCAACTTGTGACTGTTTGGAGATCTGTGCGGACGCAATACCTTCAAGTAACACCACCTACCTTGTTTTTTGGACTCTTCAGCAATTTTTAGAGTTTCTTGCCCTGTGCAGTCATACAGAATTCAACACCTTATTTAATAGAGCATGCGTTTCATTCATTGTTTTGTAGTTACTTTTTCCTCCATTGGCAATGTCAGTAACTACTACACTGTTGTGCAGAGCAAGTGCACGTGCAACAAATTAAGTTTACTGTGAGTACAGATAAGCTAAACCTATTCAAGAACTCAAATAAGACACATCCAGTGAGAAATAGTCAGTTGTAACAAAAAAAATAGGGAAGAGGTTAAAAAAAAAATCAACTTATTAAAAAAAAAAACCTAAGAAGAGATTAAATTTGCCAGTACTAAACTTCCTCAGTGTTCTCCACACAAAATTTTGATTTGAAAGAGTAGTGATTAGCTGAGAAAGAACGCTGTGATATGAAATGCTCATTTCCTTCCCTTTAAGCTAGCTACTAAATAAGTGACACAGGGCATCAAAATCATCTGCAAAAACCATAGCTATTGTCACACTTCTGTCTCCCAAACCCAAGCTTATCTGCACTGAAGTTCTGTTGATAACGTTTACATCTCTTCTAATATTACATACAACTATTATATTTTTATCACATTAATTACTAATTTGTTATATAGACTTAGTGTTTTCTTACTTTGACTTTTCCAATATATAAATGCTTCTTAAACAAACCAACGAACTAACAGTATCATTACTTTTACTATTCACTGTCAAACTAAGTTTTACTTGCAATACCATCTCATCCTGCTTTTCTCTACAATAGTTACTATTATAAGTAACAGGTATTTTTCTGGGTGGCACCACATGATAGCAAGGAAAAATACACATTAAATAGTATTTCATGATGACCAATAAAATATCAAGATTAAGCACAGAATGGTATCAGAGAAACACCAAACAGTCCATCCCTGTTGAGAGAACTATCCAACACGACTCTGTGTATTTCATTTAATAAAGTTGTTTGTTCTATTCAAGGCTCAGATATGGATAAAGCAGAACTTTCATCTTCTGCTCTCATCCCCTTTCTGGAAGACAGAAGAGGTGACTTAAGCATGCTTTTTCTGTATTAAAGTACTTCACGTAGAATTGCCAATTCCCTATATTTCAAAGGGTGCTATTCAGAAAGCCACTGTTTCCTGAATGAGTAGGTGATTTCACAGTATTTAAACAGATAAAAATACATTTCAGTGATAACAATCACACTATGGCAAGGACACAAAACAACAACAGATCTGTGTGGTCTTCATACAGAGGGAAACTTAGGTGCTTCATTATCTTCTGAAATATTTTTGCAAATCTGAGTGTTTAAAAAAATCCAAACCTATCCTGAAAAACAGAAAACTATGTAGATGCTTTTCGAAGTCAAACGTACTGAAGCTGAACATAGGCTCTCTCAATTTAGATCTCATCCTTGCTGCTTGAGCTGAAAGATGAGAATAATAAAGGATGGATTTGTCCTCTGTTCTTGATCTAACCACTAGATGGAACAAAGAGATGGGCTCAGTTATTGTGGACCACTCTCAGCATCACAAGCTACAGATTCAGGGCCGGCAACTGGCTTCGTCCTTTCCTCCAGATGGCATTTTCTATAGCACATATTATTCATGTCTCACGTGCAAACGGACACTTGCCTGAATTGCTTTGTTCTTGCTTGGAGAGTTTGTTTTTTAAACACCATGTCCTAATGAAAAATGGAGGTTAAATTTAGAGTGTTGAACATATATTTTTCCCTGTTATCAATTCCTGATCTCACCGAATTAAAAACAGTAGGTATGCAGGTCCAATATGTTTGCTAGTATTAGTGCTATTTGCACCACAGCATATTGGGCAATTCAAGATCAGCCTATACAGCCTCCCTGCACAGGGAAGGATGAATTAGGTGTGCTGTAAAGTGCAGGGTAAATTTAATTTTTTATTAATTTATTTATATAGCTTTAATAGTTGTTCTTAGGTGTATGAATTTTAATTTAAAAAGCACATTTGTAGAGTAGTATAATCAACTAGAATATGGTGAAATTAGTACTGTTAGTAGAGTTGTATCTCATGTCACCAAGACAAAAATGATGAAAATCAACATTACACAGCAGAAAATTTCTATTAGTTAAAGCTTAGTGGAATAGCAACCAGTTCCCATTACTAAAACCAGGAATTGCTGCTGTATCTATTGAATATATCTTCAAAGAAATGATAACCAATCAAAAATTGACAAGACTGCTCTAATGGAACGATAATGGCTATCGAGGTTAATGTCCAAGCAGACAACAAGCAACTGAACTAATAGATCAATTAAGCCTGTAAGAAAATTTGTGCAATCTTTGTCACAGTGGTGTTCCGAGAGAGGATATTCTACACAGAACAGTCTTCCACAGGCAGGGGATAAGCCAGATTTTTGAAAACTTGACTCAGAAATTCAAAGTTATGGAAAAAATTGAGAAAACAAGCGTGTAACTAAGCACAGAAAAGTAGGAGTGTTTTGTAGGAATTGTAAAATTTACCTTTGACCTACTGGAATTTAAAAGTAATTTTTACAGAGCAAAGTTTTTTTTGTTTTGGTGTGGGGTTTTATTTTTTATTTATTTATTCATTTCTACCCTCCATCCCCCCACCCTTAGCATGCATTAAATATTCTCAGAAAGCCCAAGAGATGTTTGAGCTAAAGGGAACATTTAAATCCTTGGTACCTTCACTAAAGAAGCCTACACTGACACGCGAGCCCTCGCTGTTAAGTAGCTGAACCAAACAGATCTACTAGTGTTTTATTTATTTTGTGTATTGCAAGCGTATAGGCTGCAGTTTATCACGATGACGGCTAAATCTATCATCCTCTACCTGGAGCTATAATAGGAGTGCTCTCAAATCAACAAGTCTTTCCTTCAGAGTAACTGAACTGTAAATTGTCCTTGACCAGTCAGACAAACAAAAACAACCTTCCCTGTTAATCTGCTGAAGACAAACAGTCCACTGTCTTTCATCCGCAGAAGAAGGATGTCAGTAGCAATGCTGTTTTATATGTCACATCCTTCACACAGTGCTATTCCACTTTCAGGTTCAAAAGCTTAGTGAGGTATTAAGAAAAAGATGCAATCTGACCTCTAGAAAAGTAAGTAATAATTTTTTTTCTACAAAAATGGATTTTTTGTTTTTAATGAAAATGCGGTTTCCCAGATCGTTAGAATACATTAGGGAGAGAACTTCCAATAAGACGGGCAACCTCATTCTGTAGCAAGCACAAGGAAATTTTTATTCTCGTGCAGGATCAGGAAATCAATTTTGTAAAATACAGAATTATCTGGGATGATGAGTCTACTTCATTGCTGTAACTTTACACATCAGATATATCTTACAAAATTACGGGAAATAATTTTTATTTAGATTATCTCAGGAGTTCCTTGCAGCAACCGAGTCCAGATGTTTTATATCTCCTCAACACTTTTTGTAACCGATCTTTTAAGGTATTTCACCAAAAAAGCATTCCCGAAAGGCTCCATTAAAGAAATGCTGACACATTATGCTACAGTACGTTACAGTATCTTGGGTTCTATCAGTCACATTTCATTACTTTTACATAACATGGCTCTATTGATGTAACCTGATGTGACATGTCACACTGCAGTGTCAGCAGCTAACTTTGACTAAAAAGTTTGTGTCCTCAAAACCACCATGTCCAGATGAAATACATAAGGAATTACTACACCTATTCCTTTATGTATCACCACAGATAAATAATTTAAATGAAGAATTTACCACCATGCCTGTATGTTAGCACTGAATAATTCCCTGCCGTAGTAATGCATAGTATGTGCAGTCAAAATAGGTAGTAGAGTATTTTACAACTAGCACATCTTTATTCAGAACATCCAGAGGTGCCTGGGTCAACAGCTTCTTATTTATTCAAATTTATATTGACTAGATTCAGAAGGCAAAGCTGACAAAATGATTAATTAGACTTTATAACTCATTGGCAGCCTGCAGTTTAATAGAATTAGTAGAGCTTAAGTTCATCTTTAAATACCGCGACGGTTTTAATTTTAAAAATGTCAAATTACATTTTTCAGTCAGTGCAAAATACAGGATGACTTATTCCAAACTTACGGAAAAACAAAACAGACTAAAAAGGCACCGTGTTTAATATAGGGTTTTTATGACGATCAAAATGTTTAAGAGGACGGATTAACATTTTGTTTTCTCTGCATTAAGAAGTGGTACTCCCTGTATAGACAACACGTCGACTGAGTACAAAGGTACTTGTGTTTACAGTGTTGGCAAGTATTTTTTAATAGATCAGAGAGACGTATGCTTGACACTTTAAACAAAAATACCGGCAAACTCTACATGCTGAAAGTGAAACAGTTACTGAATTAGTAATGATAGCATTTCGGTTTTAAATGTAAGAAAGTCTACACGGCATGCAATAGGGTAAGGGTACAGAAGTACATGAAAGCTGTCACACATCCTTGTTTCATAAATTGACTTTTACTTGTACACTATTAAAATTCAAATACAAGTTCCAACGAGTTGTGTTTAAATACATAAAAAATTAAGTAAAATTTGTACTGAATATTATGAAAATTATAAGAAATTTTTTCTCTTTACATGTCTTTATTTCCACCCTCACAGGCTACTGCATGGCCTGACTTACAGTAATACTATTCACAGCTTTGCTTGGTTTTCTTATTTGGGTGGTTTTTTATTTGTTTTTTTTTTAAAGTAATGGGTGCTACCTTTTTGCAGAAGTATATATTAGCCAAAGACAAACATTATATTCATGATAATCAGCATTTCTAACTGTTTCTTTTTCTAGACTAAGCTGTATTAAGTCTCAATCTCTAGAAAGGATGACGTTTGGCAAAGGTGGACAGATCTAATAAGAAATGGTCTTAGAGCACAAATTCCCATAATGCTAGTAACATTTAGCTCTATATTATTCTTCCAGGCGTTATTTAGCCCATTAATTCTGAAATTGTAGTGTTACAGGAATTACAAAATTTGAAGTATGTTTTGCTCCCAGCCACTGAAAACATCTATTTTTAATCAATCATCAACTGTTTATACAACATCCTCATGCAACTGAGAAAGAGCCTTGTATTCAAAAGGTTTGTATGTATCCAAAGCCCAGGCTTATGATTAAGGCTGTTTAAAAGCCTTAAAAGAAGAATGGGGATAATGGAAAATCAGCCATTATGTTTAGATGTCCAAATAGAAACTTAGTCCTTTGAAAGTTTGGCTATATAAAACAGTATCTGAATAGGAGCTGCTGTCTCCTGAGTTTCTTAAGATTTTACTACCGAAAGTACAATAAAACCAATCTTCGTGTGATTTTTAGCAGCAAAGTCTGATTCCTTTTGTACCTGAGCGCACATCTGTACTCACTGTGTCTCTTCCCACATACTCTCAGCTAAGCTTGCAACTCATTCATTTTTATTGTCTAAATTGGCACTAACTGTTCAGTGTCACTGAAATGGTGGCTAAACGTTCAGCTGGGGATGCACTTGTTCATTCTTTCTGTGAGCCCTTCTAACATCACACCAGCCTTTATTCCTCTTTAGGGAAACATCTCTCTCTTACATCTTGACCTTTACGTGTTCCTTCAAGAGGGAACATTTCAAGGTATAATGATGTAGAATTCATGCAAACAGTAAAACTTGTCATAAACACGCTGGTCCTTATGTTTGTGCATTTCCCGAAAAGCTACAATAATGGCACAAAATCACTCACAGACTTTTACATGACTTTATAGATCCAAATACAGCTGATCATCCACCTTCATGCTGCTTCCAAACCTAAATATTGAATTTGCGATGAATTTGTTATCCATCTCCTCTTCTCTGTTTATTTTTGGTTCATGAATGCAGCTTGGCTAAGGAACAGGCATATATGTGCCAAAGTCATAAATTGTGTCTAGTTCATCTGCTTTCCCAGAGCATGTGTGCTTATGCTTGCATGTATGACCAACCTGCAAGAAGATTTTATATGAAAAATAAGAATATGAATTTAATATGAATCATGACTTGGCGTGAATTCTGAACTTAGTCCATAGTGTTTTACTTCAGAAACATCCTAGTTTACTGTACACACATATAGGGTGTTAAAAAAAAACCCTCAAACAAACCAAAATCACCCAAAAAACCAGACGAGGATTTATACAACATACAGACCATGTAGATTAACGTTATATATTAAAGCTTGCTTAAACAGTACTTGGTGAAGAAATGATGTCTTAAAAGGAAGGTACTGCTAGGTAAATTACAAAAGAAATCTTAGTTTTTGCTGCATATTCAGGTTGCTTTAAAACTGCCTAGAATGCATAAGTGTTAACTTAGCTTGCAAGTGATTTTTTTCTTTCTGTTAAAAAAAACCCAAGAAATACAGAGCACAAAAGAAGTCACTGTCATTCAAAATGGAGTAATGAGTGAGTGAATCACATGAATAGATGTCACCACTCTCCCCCAAATCTAAAATAGCATATTCAATCTATGGAATTTAAGATAATTTGGGATTTCAATATACCTGCTACAGAGCAAACATCCAACCAGAGGTAATGAGATATCATCGATCTCTTCTCAACTGGGAATTCTCAAAGACTACTTTATGTAGATGTTGACGATGTGTTACCATGTTGTGATGGTTATAACAAATTTGTTATAACAAATAAGCAGAAGAAAAAGATCTGAAAATTCAAGTTGATCCAGTATCTAGAACTCGAAAGAAAGGACTTTTCTGTTTCTCATATGGACCCGCCAGCAAGTAGGCTGGGTGTGCACAAGAAGCTGGGAGGGGACACAGCTGAGACAGCCGACCCCAACTGACCAAAGGGGTATTTTATACCATATAACATAATGCTCAGCATATAAAGCTGGGAAAAGCAGGATGGGGTGGGATGGGGCACATTGTTCAGAGCTAAAGCATTTTTCTTCCCAAGTAACCATTACACGTGATGAAGCCCTGCTTTCCTGGCTGAACACTTGCCTGATGATGGCAAGTAGTGAATGAATTCCCTGTTTTGCTTTGCTTGTGTGCACAGCTTTTACTTTACCTATTAAACTGTTCTTATCTCAACCCACGAGTTTTCTCACTTTTACCCTTTTGATTCTCTCTCCCATCCTGCTGAGAGGGGTGGACAAGCAGCTGTGTGGTTACTACTGCTGGCATTAAAGCACAACATACTAGAATCCCCCGCTATGCCCTCCCCTAACTCTGTGCTGGGTGAAGTGTGTCCCAGGCAAAAATGAAAAGTTCATTTTCAATGGGATGCAGTGGATGGCATGGAAGAAATGCCTAAGGCAAGCTGTAACTGTCAGAGGAACTGAACACTGTGATGCCAAAAGCCCACATCAGATAGCAGAAGGAAACTGTACAAAAAGATCTCCAAACTCCAAATAGGAAAGGGAAGGTTCAAGATGCCCACACTGTTATTTTTCAAATGATTAACCAACATTAGTAAAGTCAGGTTAAGTCATCCAACTCCAGAGACTGAACAAGAGGAGGAGGTGGCAAACAGCAAGAACAGTTAGCTCTTTCTAATGTGACAAAATATGGCAAGACCACAGGAAAAAAAAAGAGTGAGAAGCAGGACAAGTGAAAAAAAGGATACCGGAGTTAATAATATTCAAAAGCAGCCATAACTAACTGAGCAATACTAAAGAGATTCATTTGTTCACAGAATTACAGAAGCTTTTATGTAGTTATATATATATAGTATTTTATCTGCAACTCTTCACAATTGGTGATTTTGCCTTCAGTGTCTGGACATACAGTTTAAGCATTAGATATAATGCCTTAATCAATCTCTTTTTTCAAAAGTTTAGGTCAGAAGTTTATAAAAAAAAATCTGATTTGTTTTCATTCGCCTTGGAAATTTCTTTGACTCGAGAAACTCACTAGTGATCCAAAGCTTTTTGCATAAAATAATTTTAAATATTTTTAAAATAAACAAATGGCTATGTAAGTTTGATCCATATTTCCAAGTTCTCAAATGATTCAACAAAACGGTAGATCTCCACAATGCAGAAGCTGCTGAAATTTTAGACAGCCTTACTGATGTACCAAGATTAAATCAAAGACAAGTACTTTTAGCACCCGTCTCTATTACATCTATTTGAAAGTAAAGCATGCCAATGGCATTCTTGTCAGCTTCTGCAACAGTAAACAAGGCCCATGAAGTTCAGAACACTCCAAGGCATATAACATAATCTCGGTTTTATAATAGAAAAGTACCATTTTGTCGGCTGCAACACAGCCCTTACTGCATTTCAAGCACTTTGAATTTAAAGAAAAATAAAAAATACATACAGAACCCCTTTTATATAACTGTAAATACATCTACAACATCATCCTGATTTCACTGGGATAGAATCATAGAACCAATTTTCCAGTTAGGAAAGCTGCTCTTTTGAAAAGACTACAGCACAATTTGATTTAGTGGGAACAAGGTTGATAAGACACTTTCATAGAATCACAGAGTCGCTCGGTTGGAAAACCCCTCCGAGATCATCACGTCCAACCGTTCCTGTCTACCCCCTAAACCATATCCCTAAGTACCTCGTCTACCCGCTCCTTAAACACATCCAGGGATGGTGACTCCACCACCTCCCTGGGCAGCCTGTTCCAGCTTCTGACGACCCTCTCAGTAAAGAACTTCCTCCTTCTCTCTAACCTGAACCTCCCTTGGCACAGCTTGGTGCCGTTTCCCCTTGTTCTATCCCCCATCACCTGGGAGAAGAGACCAGCACCCACCTCTCTCCAAGCTCCCTTGAGGCAGTTGGAGGTGGTGATGAGGTCTCCCCTCAGCCTTCTCTTCTCCAGGCTAAACAAGCCCAGTTCCCTCAGCCGCTCCTCATCAGGCTTGTTCTCCAGACCCCTCACCATCCTTGTGGCTCTTCTCCGAACACGCTTGGGTTTAGTTTTCATCCAGCCCTGGTATGCAGTGACCAAGGTCTTTAGCAGTTTTGAGATCACCAGGTGCAGAAGCTGGGGGCAGCAAGACCCAGGGCAGCTGACCCAAGTTGACCAACGGGATTATTCCATACCATAAACATCACCCTCAGTATAAATTAGGGAGCTTGCTCTTTGCCTTTTCATTCCTTGATGGCTGCCATTCCAGGAGGGTCTCACCTGTAATTTTGCTCCTGGAGCCTACTACTCCCCTGCTTGCTGTGACCACTATATGGGCTCAGTATGACTTAGTGTACTTTACATTAATATTGCTAATAGTGGTTTTTGTCATTATTTGATAAAATTCATTTCTATTTTCAACCCATTTCTCATTTCCTTTTTCCCTGATTCCCCTTCTCAGGTGGGCAGGAGTCCTTGTGTGATAGAACAACTGTCTAAAAGACAACAAACATGTAAATACACTTTATTCACCATTAAAGAGGCATAAAAATATAAAGCTAGTATACACAGATACATATCCTGGAAATCCAGGGAAAAGGTGCATATATATTCCCATCTAAATTCACACATTCGCATCTAACTAAAGCCTAGCCTGACTTCTGTGGCTGTAGTTGGTAGTTGAGACGTGCGTGTGTGTGATTTTATAAAACATCAGGGAAGGTATTTCCAACATAAAATTATACATTAACTTTTGAGAATTATGTGTTGCATTTGTGTGTTGCACAACTTATACTCTCTTCTCAGTGATGAGAATAAAAATGATCTCTAAACATCTAGAATATTGGCAACAGAGCTGTTTTGATACACTGTCTGAAACGAAACTGAAAGTCTAAAGGGTTGCAGTTTCAGGGGTTTGTTTCAGATACAAGGCATTTTCTGCCATGTTGATGGAATTCCCTCCTCACTGCAGGAACTGGTAAAGATGCTCTGCACAGACAGAATAGATGTAAAAGTGTCTGCGAAGGCAGGGTAATAGAAAAAGGCCAGGTTATCTAGTTTCAAACTAGAAAAGGGTAGATTTAGGTTGGATATTAGGAAAAAGTTCTTCACCATGAGGGTGGTAGATCACTGGAACAGATTGCCCAGAGAGGTGGCTGAGACCCCATTCCTGGAGATATTCAAGGTCAGGCTTGATGGGGCTCTCAGCAACCTGATCTGGTACCAATGTCCCTGCTCACTGCAGGGGGCTTGGACTGGGTGAGCTTTAAAGGTCCCTTCCAACTCCACACACTTTATAATTCTATGGTTCTATCTACATAGCCCTTTATCAATATATGGGTCCTCAACAAGCAATAGTGATGCATATAAGGAAACCAGATCCCTATGAGACTAAACCAAATCTAGCAGAAATTTGCAGGTTGGGTTTTGATCATGAACCTAGTAAGTCAAGAGGGAACAGGAAATAAAGCAGCATAGGCAAGCTTTGCCTGTTAACAGTGAAATATTCATACATATACTATAAAAAATGCAAAGAGACAGGTCTGATGATTCTTCAGGAAGAGGTAATTTTCCACTTAAATGCATATGCATATTAACTTGTGTAGTACTGTGCAAATGAAGAAGGCAATCTATAAGAAACTTAAAATAAGCATACTGAATGAGATTTAAAAGAGCCAATTCAGCATATATGGTATACATGACTGATCATAGAACAATAATGAATAACAATATCCCTTTGATGTTAATTAGTTACCCTTGATAAGGCAATGCTAAGTGGGTTTACAATAGCCAAGTAAGAAAAATCAAAACCTCAGTAAAGCTTT
Organism: Mesitornis unicolor; assembly: GCF_000695765.1. NCBI lineage: Eukaryota > Metazoa > Chordata > Aves > Mesitornithiformes > Mesitornithidae > Mesitornis > Mesitornis unicolor. Next base: position 30,473 of record NW_010186037.1, read on the forward strand.
CAGAATGCTAAAACCAAGGATTGGATTTTTTAAAAAAAAAGAAAAATAAAACAATAACACTACCCAGAAGTCCCTAATTCACTGGATTATCTAAACCCCACAGAAAGAGAGAAGACTTCATATAAAAGCAGGAACAGAAATAATGAAGGTACAGTTTTGAGAGAAATGTCTCTGCTTTTTAAACATCTCTCCTCACCCCCTGCCACGATACCCAAACCAAAACCCCGCAGACAGCAAACACCATAACACAACCTGCAGGGCAGCAAGTAACAAATTTGTTCGTACTAAATTCAAATGATGCAGTCAACAGGAAATGCAAACCAAATGTAACCAGATTTTAACAAAACAGAAATGCATGTATTCATGACAGAGATTAGCAATATTTAAAAGGTGGATTAATTGACTTTTTCTTATTTTGTGTCAAGATTGTCTCTTGGATCTCCTTCTCCCAACTGAACATATCTTTCTTAAGATGTAAGAAAAGAACTGCACAGATTGGGTAAGGAGTAGCTTTGGTTCTTCTCCTCTCCCTAGTAAATTCTTTTCCATTAAATTAAGAACTATTTAGTGGTGCAGTGATTGAAGGTGAAAAGCTGGACAGAGGAACTTAATTGTGTTTGTCAAGCACCTTATTTGAGAATTTCTTGATCATATTTCTCAGAAATATAAATTACTATCACGTTTTGCTCCATCTTTCATGATATGGAGATATAAAGGCACTCATGCAAAATGATTTTAGAGAAACCCACAGGAAGCACAAAAATTACGCTATTCTTAGTGTCATGGTTAGTGAGGCTATTTAAAGTTCTGCCCAGATTTAAAAAAAATAATAATTGCAAATTAAAGGATCTGCAAATTCAGACTTCTAGATTGATATGAAACGGAAGAATTTTTGTTGAAAGTCACTTTATTATGTTAAGTCTATATATAATGTTTTTCTTTACATTTTAGGAAAAATACTATGCAGTTGCACAGGCAAAGGAGAAGTTTTAGATACATCAACGAAATACACACAGATATTGTTCAAGTTTTCACTTTTTCAACTTTGACACAATATAGCCAAAATTCTATGCTTAAAAATTCTATAGTTAATTTTATACTTAATTCTATGCTTAAAAATTCTATGTTTTTTTAAATTGTGTGACTAAATACCCCTTTCCCTCTGCCTCAGGACTTTTGCAGCAGTAAGAACACAGACTGGATGATGTCAAACTTATAATACCAATCCAATATATTATTCAGCCCTTCCAGTTCAAATTGAGACATTGTTTGTTGCACACCATTCAAACTTTGCTTTGCAGATAGTGCTATTTATTTGAGTGTTTTTTTATCATATTCATTGCTATGGTAATTGTGTGCTTCACAAATGCTGCTTCTATTAATTTTCAAAAACATTGTCAGAGAAGAGGTGTTGTTCTTGCCATGACTAAATAATATCAAGTAAAAATGGATTTGGAGCAAAACCATCAGCCAATCTTGATTTTCTCTTGAAATTTTTCATTAGTTTGAACTATAAGGTGCTTTCTGTTCAGACACAGCTCCCAATGATTTCAGTAGCAAGCAGTGAAAAAATTCCTTACCTTAACATATGAAACTGCACAAGTAGTTAATACTGCTAAAAAAGACTGGAATAAACGACTAGCTACATCCAACACATTGAGTGCCATTTCAGCCTCTACTTCAGTTACTTACATAATTATTTGAAATCTTTTTGAAATACCACAAATTCATTGATATATATAGAAAACATTCATGCAACTAGAAATAATAATGAATATTACCCTGAAACTAAAAGCCAGTGCATATTAAGCCTAAAATTTTACATTCAGTTAGTGATATTGGTACCTAGCGTGTGGCTTTGGTTGATTTCTCATTAGGATTAATTACTATCCTTTTCTTGTTCTCACTTCTCCATTTATATACTCAATATTGAACAGAGTTAATAAAATACACAGGAAAAGCTACAGTGTAATATAAGCTTGGACAGATTTGCACTTAGAAATCTAAGGAAGTGAAAAAAGCTTCTTGTGTACAAGTTATTAAAGTTATATAAAACTTCCACGCCTTAGCTTGAGTAGACTACTATGTGTACCAAGAAGTCTAACATTTAGCCCACTTAACAGTAGGTAACAGTAAGAACAAACCACTGTTAACATACATGAATGTGATAACATAAAAACATAGTAATATTGTTACTCATTTTTTAGTATTATAATCCACATTGTGCTTCCCCAAACCCCAGCAGTGCATGAGCAGGTTTACCCAGGGGATGCTCACGGTCTAGCAACTCACCATTCAACTAGTGAAATTGTTCTTTGCTCATGGATCTTGCACCTCCACTGTTTGTGCACAGTTATGGCCAGAAAGATATCACAATGTTCAAAACTGAGTATTCCCGCTTTCATACGAAATTTAAAATTCCTCAATCCTTTTGAAAGTCAAGATTTCATTCACATCTGAACACTTCTTCCTGAGGACAGGCAACATATAGGACTCTGCTGACCTATACCTAACATCTGATGTTCCTGCAAAATATCTTGCTGCTGCAGCTTTCCTGCCTTGGCAATTCTCTAGGATAACACAACTAAGTGTTACTAGTATAGGAATGGAAAAAACACCACATGTGGAATTTCACAAGCAATGTAAGCAGAAAGGAATAAAGACATTCCATAAATATACCAAATATTGGATCAGCAAAATATTTTGGTGAAGGAGCTCTGAAAGAAAAATCCCTACTAACCCACACTTTCTACCCTGATATTATAGAAATTATGTCTTAAATTTGGTTAAGTTTGTAAGTATATTAGGTTATAAAAGGAAGTTTAAATTATCTTAACTATCAAGTAAAAATTAAACTAGAAAATAGCCCATGTTCCTATTGTGTTTAAATTTCTGATAGCTCTTCATGTCTGCAGTGATTATTTTTGTAGAATTAAGTCAATCAAAAACCAGGAAAGCAATCTTACATATTTCCTAGTAAAAAAAGAACAAAGAAAAAATCCAGATCATGCTTTGATTTAGATTCTTATCATCTGATAGCCTTAACTTCATTGCTATGTAAGAAGATGGAGGGAAAGATTTATTGTTGACTGTCATTCTTTCTGGAGAAGAATAATCTTCTTCCTCAGTATTAAAGTGGCTTTCAGGCAAATCAATCAACCATAGATCATGTCATAAGACTGTCTTCTGATGTTAATAAAGCATTTGGTAATAAGGAGCTTTATATGTTGTATTTATAGATACAGAAATACTATAATATCCTATTTTAAAAGGGACAATCTTCCCTGGGATATTGCTTTAAAATAAAGCTGAACACACATACGTAGCCATAAGTTTCTTAGTTCTCCAGCACATACTGTGTGGAAGATGACAACAGTTTGTTAAATTGCTTTCTCAGATAAAGGGGTCAAGTTAGGATGACAATAGTCTGCTGAAGGTGCGGACTGTAGGAGTAATGGACGTTGTGAAAATTAATTCAGGTATTTCGCTTTGAAAATTAGCATTCCTATATCTGCTAATGTTCGTATACAATCAAAAGACTGCCTTTTAGATTATAAGGAAAAAAGAGAAGGGCTAATGCAGGACAGCATATACTGTTAAGCCTTGCTTTAAAACGGCTTCTTCTTCCAGAACTGAAGAACACACAACACTGCCTAGTCTAACGTTGGCACAAGACAGGGTAATTTTCAGGTCAGGTAATCACAGAAGTGGGCAATTTAAATTATCTACGAATTATTTCCATTTACTGGAATTTCATTACCACCGTATCTTCAATAATAAGGAAAGATGACATTTACTGCAGAACGTAACTATTTAGAGGAATGACCTGTGGTCATCAAATTCAGTTTTGTAATTGAACAATGAAAGAGCAAAGAATTAAAAGTACATCCAGAGGCCTCCGGGAAATAGAGATTCACTTTCTAAAACTGAAATGTTTTACTTAAATTATTTGCATGTATGTGTCAAATATTTAGCCTTGCAAGCTGATCTTTGTTGATCTTAAAGGTTTGGACACGATATTCTTTATCATTTCTGAAGTAGAGGTTGGCTCCTAAAGAGTAGCTGCAAGTATTGAAACAAATGTTCATCAGAACTTCGTAAGTGGCTGACATGATCATGTCTGTTTAATATTTACAGTGATATTGGGTAGGGGCTTACAGATGGTGCCATGAAACATAGGCATTCTCCTTATTGAACAGACTTTCCCTGTAGGAGGGAACAACCCAGAGCTAGCAAGATTGACACCGCAAGGAAATGGATAAGGTCACTAAAGAAGTGACCATATTAGGAAGCTCCTTGTAGTAGTACTAAAACTGAATTTTGAACATCGTATGGTGGAAAAATCAGATACTTAAAAGATTCAATAGATTTTTTCAGGGACAGTGAAGTGGGCAAATGAAATGATCTGAACAGCTGTGGTTTTTATGCTCATAAGGAAGCAACTTCACTGTTGGTAGTTCAAAGATTAAGAGACTGTAGTGAAAAAGTAGGAAGAGATGATGGACTGTTTAACGATTTAGATGGACTGGCTGGAGAAAGCAGCCATGTTTAAGCTGGTGTGCAGCCATTAATATGGGAAGGAGGGTTAAAGACTTTACATTTGCTTGTCTAAGGTAACTAATTTCTTGTATTTTTTGTAGCTGAAATGAAAAATGAAAACATTATCCAGCTCAAGTTCTAACAGTTCCAAGAACTGGTGAGAAAACACTATGCCAGCACAACCAGGCCTGCAAACATCCAAGTTTAATTTTACTTTCAATCTTTGTTGCACTGCTTTACCTCCTCTGCAAAACCTTACTTTGCTAAAAATTTCATTGCAAACATCTCATTGTTAATAATGCTCTATTTTTGTATTAATCTTCACTATTTTGTTTTCCATTTTCATTCTCAAGATCATAGTGGGATAGGTTTTAGTAGCCTCATACGTGTGAATTTGGGTTGAAGAAGCCAGTTAGATTATTTAGTTATACTGCAGTGTTATTTGCTATCCTGATGGCACCAAATTAGATTGCTAAAGCACAACCTTTACAATCCATCACTTCTCCAGATCTTTTAAGTGCCATTAATATAATCCTAGAAATTTCAATCACTAGAGTAGGAATAGCTTTGGAAATTATTGATGTCTATAATGAGGTAATATGTCACAGCAAAAATGTCATTTTTGTGTGTATTCCAGCCTGTGTAGATATTAAAGGAAGTGAAATGGGAGATAAAGCAGTCAAAAAAGCTTTGCAAAATAATTCAGAAGTCATTGAGAAAAAGAGAACTTGGTCAGTCAACAAATGAAAAAGCAAAGCCAGACAACTAATTCTGGTAGCTGAAGATTGAAGAATAGAAGAATGTTCTACTTCTGTGCCCAGTTAGCAAAAACCACAGAAATAACAGCAAAATCATGCCCAAGAACCAAAGGGTGTTTCATCCCATGTGCTGTAAGGCAGACTAATTGAACCTGCATGCCAGAGTGCTGTTTTCTACATGCAAGTGCCTTTCATATTCCTTTCCTTTAATTCATGTTCTCATCCAAGACTGTTTAAATGTAAACTTATTACAACAATCAAAATATTGTTCAGCAGTGTACAAGATTTTATACGCAATTCAAGAAATCTAGTATTTGTAGAAGTGGACATGTTTTCTCATTTGAATAATTAGTATTAAATCCAAATACAGACGATCCAAGAAGAATGAAAAATTAGATAGTACCTTACAGCTTGCAATTACTAGAGCAGAAATCTATTAAGTCATACCTCTAGATTTTTTCAACTAAAGTATAATATTAATATAATATAGTTTGCAATATATGCTTGCTTTAGTTATAGCACTATTGAATTTTACTTCGAGCTACTGAAAACCCAGTAAATAAAAGATTGACCAAAGCATTGTCAACATAATGTCTAGAGGAAAGAACATCACTCTAAGTCAGACCTGACCGTTCTCACTGAATGTCATGATTCAATCATAAAATGTATCCCCAGTCTTGTATGGGGGAACACCCCCAGTGAGACAGAGCATTTCTAGGATACTATGATCAAGACCTCTAATTCCTTTAATTATCGGAATAGTTGCTTAAGTAAGGGTGGGGAGGAAATAAATAAATTTAAAAAGACATAATAAATCCTAAAGACAGTGAAACGATATACGAACATTGTGTACTGTAGTCAATAGGTAGATACTTTAGTAACAAATTATACATGAAATACAGTATCTATAAGATTGTATTTTTAATGTAAACACAGTATGAGACATCTTTATATGCATGTGTATACATAAGTTGTACATGTTGTACACCGGACGTTAGAAAGTACATTCACAAAAATACAGCTTACACTTCTTACATACCATGTATACTGTCAAGACTGCAGCAATGTACCAATACTGGATGATCTGTTACATCACACGATGTAGAGCCACATTTCTACAGAATATTTATACTCCAATAGTAATATATATGAATTGCAATATAGAAATAATTAGAGGAAATAAGAAATAATAGAGACTGCACTGATATTCCATACACTTCTTTCGCTTTCCATTCTCATTTTGTATTATTATTTAGTATTTATTATCATTATTATATACTATTTATAAAATAGTTAAAAGCAGGATGTTAAGCTTGGCTACAGGCATCTTCAATAGCATAACACTAATAGCCAGAAAAATTGAACATCACTAACTAAAGATACACTCCCAGATCAATCCTCTGGCACTTAATGAAAATCAATATGTATAGACACACACGGGAACTTAATTTAAGTGCAGATTTTTGGAAGAGGCTATTGATGTAATTTTTCTACGTCTCCCTTTTTGTATTCCCACCTTGAAATATCTTAATTGGGCTTTGTTTCCTGGAAACAACAGTCTAAATTGCCGAGCACCCATCATACTGTGCTTTCTAGTTTTGATGGCATACAAGTATGATAGGAGCATCACATCCCTATCTGAAAGGCACCCACTACTCCATCCAGTCAATAATAGATCAGGTCACGGTCAGAGCACAGTTCTCTTTACAGTCCAAGGAATAGTGTATTTAAAGAAGAGAGACTGTATTTACAAGCAATACCATTAATTGAAATGTTGTCTGTAAAAAGCTTAATTTTATTTTTAAACTAATGTACTGAGAGCTCATAACTATCCATGCCAATGCATCGTTTTCAATGCCCTTATGCCAGCCCCAAAGACTTTCCATCATGGAAATCTTAATAAACATTTAACACTATCAGACACAACCTCTTTTCTTCTGTCTGCCATGATCACAGTAGGCATTTCTTACCCATGTGTTTACAGAATCACAGAATTACAGAATCGCTCAGTTGGAAAAGCCCTCTGAGATCATCACGTCCAACCGTTCCTGTCTACGCCCTAAACCATATCCCTAAGTACCTCGTCTACTCGCTCTTAAATACATCTAGGGATGGTGACTCCACCACCTCCCTGGGCAGCCTGTTCCAGCTTCTGACGACCCTCTCAGTAAAGAACTTCCTCCTTACAGAGTGCTGCTTGTCCGGCTGCAAAGCAGCAGAAAATACCCATCTTCCCTTGGCCTGTCCAGCGTAGACACACTTACAAAGTGTGCAAGAGCAAATAGCAAGAGGAGCTACACTGCAGCGATTTGTGTGTACTAGCAGGGAGACTTCTGAACTGGGTAATGCAGATTAGACTTAAGGCAGGATGGCTCTGTCTTCAGGTAAATGGGAGGCTTTGCCTCAAGGCACGACAGTGCCTTCTTTCTGTCTGTGGACAGGACCAGCAGTTCCTGGACATCTGTCTCTGCTGTGGAATATGATCTGCTGCCAGTTTGTCATGCATTCAACACTCAGGAAAACCCTCACAATTATTTCAGCATATGTCTTTACTGCTCTGAAAATATGGTTTACCTTTCAAGAGGGAAATGGAAACTGATAACAGTTATAATCTATATTTAAGTCTGAAGGACCCTTTCACACCTTTTGTAGTGAAAGCACCAGTCAGTGCAAACCCAACAAGTCACAGCAGTGTAACAGAGCCTGAGCTGCTCACATCAGCAAACTCCCAATCAAAATCTTCCAGAATACCTGACATACACAAGTTCATACACACAAAAAGATCTATTAGCAAAAGTGGAAAAATCCTTATGACTTATACAATCTGGAGAGTACGGTACTGTGAAAATCACCTTTTTAGAAATCAGTATGTGATTTAACAGGACTTTAAACAGTAAAGAAAAAGGGGAAAAGCAAAAGGAAGGGAAAAAGGAAAGGAAAACTTGAAAATATTGGACCACCCTCTAGTGGTGAAATGTGAGACAGACAAGAACAAAATAAAGTTTTAAATCGTGTACGTGTATTTCTTCAGCTATAGAGAATAAATTTTTTTTAAAAGCATCTTGCTGAATCATACTAGGTATTATAACAAACAATATGAAGACAACTCACACCGATTTAATTCTTACAGCTAATAGTGTAGAATGCTTCTTACCATGAGTTTGAGCTTCTTAAGAAAATCTGAGGTATCATTGAGCAATGGGGCTATTAAAGGTATTTTGAATTTTCATCTAATGTTAATCAGTGAAACTAATCTAAATCTTTAAACCCCATTTCATAATTAACACAATCTTTTTATCTTGCTTAAGGAACAACACAAAATTCAGTTAAGTTCATTATTTATGTTTTACTCATTCCGCTGATTTCAAAACTCCCTACAGTACTTCAGAGCTTAGAAAATTAAAATGCTTAAGACTAGAAAATGATATATACACACACACCAAACACAAAACAAGTATATAGATATAAGAACGTCATTGAATGTCTGAAAATCTCTCTCTCCCATCAGGCAATGAATTCCTAGGATGTCTGTTACAATATCAACTTAGAGAATTACCTTGAGATACTTAATTTTGTTGTTCATTGGGTTTTTTTCTCATACTTTCTTTTTTAATAGGTGGATAGATGGGAGTGTCAAAAACATCTTTTAAACTAGCAGGAAAAGCTGAAAACACGGGACTATACTGATGTAAATGAATGGAACCAGTACACCCAACATCAGAGCATCTCCGTCTGCTCGAACATTGTATCCTCATGCCGGTGCTGAGCCAGGAGTTTCCAGGAAAAGGTCTTTCTAAATTGTTAATAATTGAAATACAGGCTGACCTTGGTAAATATTTTCTGTAAATCACTGATATCACCCTGCTTTTTATCTGACCTTTTACAATTTTTGTGTGGCCCTCCATCAATCAAAATTAATCCATAATTATTCTTAATGAGATCTAGGTCACTGCTAGGTAGGCACTCAGTAAATTTGCATTAGATTGTTTTGAGTCTTATCTGAAAAATCAGAGGTATCTTTAAATGCATAGTCAACTAGCAGTAAAATAAAACAGTATCTTATGCCCCTTCCAGCATCCCTAAATCCATCAGTTCTTCACTAGAATAGTGAACATGGGGAAAACAGCAGTATGGATCTTAAAAAGGCACATCTGCATGGCTCTGCTGGAAAGCAACCTCAATCCCAAACGAATTACTCCTGCAGAACCAGGTCAGATGTCTGAAAAACCAACAGATGAAGCCAGTGAAGCTTTCCAGAGTGCTAAATAGTACAGTACAGACCGAATGGTCCTTGTGGCGCTACTGCAGCTTAGCATAGGGCCTAAGAGAAAAAGCCTGGCTAGAACTGAGCTGCCTTAGTGCTACTGGTGTCCAGAAATACATGCGTCACATGGACATTTGAGATAGCCTTGCATAAAACCTGCTTGCCTTGCAGAGTTTATTAATTTGTCATTCAGCTGTGCAGAAACATCTCTATCACTTTCAACCCAGGCTGTGAAACGGCCAAGAAAACAAGTGTTCACTTCTCTGGAAAAGACCATACTTCCTTTCCTCAAAATGCTCCAATGCCCCAGCTTTGGGGGATATTCCACTCTCACTCTCCTTCTGTTGAGACATATGACTACAAACCTGCTCTTCTCACAAACAGATAAATGTTTCCTCTCAATCACAGTAAACTCTGTCTGTCAGCTGCTTGTTTCCTTCATTGTATATTTTGTTTTGCATTGTATATTTTGTATGAAATTTTCTTGCCTTATTTAAAATGGAAAAACACCCAAACAAAAGAAACCACTGAAAAACCCAAGGAAAACCACTGAGCTATTTGATTACTGTGGTCTCTGTTTCCATTAGCAGCTGCATTTTACAAACAGCTGAATACCTGTGCTGAGAAGCACATCAGCTATCAGGACATACCTGTAAACAGCGTACAAAACCAGTTCTTCTGAGGCTGAACTCTTTCTCTGAAGCTTTCTGAAAAACAAAGGACAATTTCTCATGTTGCATCTTTGTTATGCTCTGCTGTTCCTCCAACAGCCCATGTAGTTCTGTGACAGGGCCACTGCCTGCTGACAGGTATCCTCCTATTTTTCCTGACCATCACATTTCCTCACTTACAAACTCTTCATAACCGATTCAATTTGCCACCACTCCTGTCACCTATAGTGTTATAATCTCTCTTGTTTCTGCTTCAACTCTATCATTAGAGAAATCTTCTATTTGTATGTTGTACTTCCTTACCCTGTTACCATACTCCAGTCCTCCCTTTTTGGAAATTTGAGTCTTTAACAGGAATTTCTCATTAAAGGAAATTCAAATAGGTGTAACATACTTCTTGGCAAAGGTACCAGGGAACTTAAAGAGTGTGTACGTACAAGCAACTTCTAATACAACTACAGAATATTGTACTAATTAGCTGCTTGTGGTCTTTAATTTGCTCAAGTCCCTAAAAACTGCTCATTGTTCATATTTATATAACATACAATATCCTAATGCAAGCAACGTATGTTATGTTTTCAAATACTTCTTTTACACCTTCAGCTATTAGTAAAATGCAGCTACTAACAGAAATGAGTGACCACAGAAATTTTCAGATCTCAAAAGTATTTGATCCTTCGTAATCTTATTCCTACTGTAGTCTATACGACAGAAACAACTTTGATTCTGTACAAGCAAATTTTCTGCCACATTTTTTCTGCTTGATAAATTTGTCCTTGTGGAAATGACAACTATAAATTCCACCTGGATTATACAGATGTGCCTGAGGAAAACAAAAGCATCACTGCTTTCAGTTACAAAAGCAAAAGTTAAACATCAGCTCATTGCAGATTACTCAAAGTTTGAGTCTAAACTAACTATGAATTACTTTCTAAGTCTCAATGTCAATATTATACTTAGGTTTATAGATTTAGACATATAAACATCTTTACCTTTCTGGATCAGAGTTTGCTTTTCTTTTGTAAGTAACTGGTTACCAAGGCAAGGATAACAGTAATGGTTTTGGATAACAGGGTTTGCCTCAAGTGTCCAGCTATGTTACTAAGCGACAAAAGCCTGGGTTTTTTCCAGTTTTTATGGCATGCAATGCATGTGGCACCAGACCGTTGTTACATTTCACAAAATGCTCAAGTATGAATTTAGATACTGAAACTCCAATTCAAAACAGCACTTCAATATATACAGTAAAGGGACTTAGAAATATGCTTGAAGCTAAACAATGTCTTCTTTGTACTGGGACTTCAGAGAGGCCTCTCTAAATTCAGTTAATTGGACAAGAGTCATTGCATCAAAGAGAAGAACTCATACAATGGAGTTCACATTTCTTAGTTATTCTTTTCCACTCCATATGCAATTACCTGTTCTACGAATTCTAATGAGAATCATAATTCTCCAAAAAGTTTCCATCTCCCCACCCGCAAATGCCTCTGTAACATGTTCTTTGCTACAAAAATGACAACAGCAAAGGATCCAATACATTGCTTTAAAATTTCAGCTATTTTCTCAAAGGCCCAAGAAAATGAAATTACTTTCCTTGAAGCTCCACGTACAAAACTTCCTACTAAAACTCAACATTACCAAATTTTAAACAATAAAAAAATTAGCAGCAGGCAGAAGAGTGACAGAATCAACTTAAGGAAACCAACAGTTATTGAATATCTTCTAAGCAACACCGATACTCACCAGCAAGTCTTCTTCCCAGGGCTGTCTCTGAAATGCAAGCAGACTCAAACCAGCCCTCAGCCCAAGTGCTGAACTGAGCCCACTCCTGCCCCCCAATAGAATGGCTGCTCTGAGAAGCCCTAAACCCGGCAGAGCTGAAGGAGCCACTCTCACAGCTGCTAGTGAGATTACAAATAACACCCTTCACCACTGCTGGAGAGCTTGAGGAGCCTTTATCAGGTTGATACTGGGTACAGGTGTTGGACCAGCAATGGGGCTGCAGGGGCAGCCAGTGTGAGGGCTCTCTCTGTGCTGGACACAGGTGGTTTCAGCCAGACTCACCTGAGGCTGCAGCTGAACCAATCACTGGAGCTGGTGGTGCTGTCTGAGGAAGGGCAAATGCTGCCAGGAGTTGACGGAAAAGGTGTGAGAAATGGCCAGGGAAGCAGGAGGGAGAGCTGTGCTCCAGGCCCAGAGCAGAGACTCCCCCACAGCCTTTGGAAAGACCATGGGGAAGCAGATACCCACACTGAAGCCAGGAGAGGACTCTATGCCAGAACAGGTGGATATTTCCTCACAGGAGCTCTGATGCAGGGGAAAGGTGTGAGGAGAAAGGAGCAGCAGACAGGGACTCTTATGGACTGACTGCAACCCCACTCCACTTCTCCCTGCACTCCTTGGAGTGTGAGAGAAAGGTGGAAGAGATGTAAATGAAGGAGTGAAGCTGAGCCTGGAAAAAAATGGTCTTCATATATGTGAGAGGAAAGTCCTGGTTTACATTGTCCTTGTTTCATACAAAGTAAATAAATTATAGTTTGTAATAAATTAATTTTCCCCAAGTCAAGTCTGGTTTGCCCATGATAAAATCATAGAAAAAAACCATAGAATTATAGAATGGTTTGGGTTGGAAAGGACCTTAAAGATCATCTAGTCCAATGCCCCTGTCATGGGCAGGGTCACCTTCCACTAGACCAGGTTGCCCAAAGCTCTGTCTAACCTGGCCTTGAACACTTCCAAGGAGGGGGCAAACCCAAATTCCCTGGGCAACCTGTGCCAGTGTCTCACCACCCTCATGGTAAAGAATTTCTTCAAAATGTCTAGTCTAAATCTCCCCTCTTCCAGTTTAAAACCATTACCACTCGTCCTATCACTACCTGCCCTTGTAAAAAGTCCCTCCACAGCTTTCCTGTAGGATCCGTTCAGGAATTGGAAGACTGCAATAAGGTTCCCCTGGAGCCTTCTCTTCTCCAGGCTGAACAGAATCACAGAATGTTAGGAGTTGAAAGGGACCTCGAAAGCTCATCCAGTCCAACCCCTGCCAGAGCAGGATCACCAGACCAGGTCACACAGGAACACGGCCAGGCGGGTTTTGAATGTCTGCAGAGAAGGAGACTCCACAACCTCTCTGGGCAGCCTGGGCCATGCTCTGGCACCCTCACACTGAAAAAGTTTTTCCTCATGTTCAGATTGAATTTCCCTCATTTCTCTACATGACTGCTTCCTACTCCCATAAACAGCCTAGGCAAAGAGCAACGAGGAATTCATTTTAATCCCCAAAGCACTTGCTACCACATGCTGGAGGAGTTGTTATCTCAGGCAGGTCTCTGGTTGTATCTATTTGCCTATTTTCGAAACGCCAAGCAATGAGTAAAGCAATGTGCATTTGGAGAAGTACTCTGTAACATGCCAGGTATTTTAGTTTAGCCAACTTTTCCCCCAAAGGGCAGCACTACCCAGTATAGCAGAGCAGTTCTGAGGAATCTTTACAAACACACTGCTTTGCTGAATGTCTCAAAGGAATATTTTAATGAGTGTTAACCAGTTTTCATGATCCTGTTCTACATGTAAACTCACAGGGGACTTAACAGAATTGCATTCAGCTTCTCCTGTGCAATCAATTCCTGCTTCCTTCTGACATGTTCCTGCCCTCCCAGCAAACTCAGGTACAAACACTTCAAACAGCAGGAACCAAATACTTACAAAGGAGATTAAAAAAAAGAGTGATTGGCACTTTCCCTCTGAAAGTTCTGAGGTAAGATAGGTTTTGTTTCCTAAATGCTGTGGTGTTTTGGTTTTCTTTTCCAATCAGGAAGAAAATTACAGTCTACAAGTAGTAATTAGTGTTTACTCTAGATGTCTACTCTGATTTATTCTTGACGATTAGTTTTACAACTGACTTCAAAGCATCTCTCCTGATTGAAATCATAACCAACCAAACAGTGAGCAGTACAAATGTTGTGTTTTGGTTCCTATTACATATTTATGATACCAAATATAATGAGTAATTTCAGAGTGGAGATTATCTATGCAAAATGATATCTTGAAACATATGGTCTACAGTAACCAGCAGATTATTTGCTGTGCTATTGTAAAGCATTTCAAGGCTGGGATGCAAAATCCGTTTTTCCTGTCAAGGTAATAGGCTTGGAAATACCAATAAAACTGACCAGTGATCTAAAGCGTTGAGATAATGGCACACACTGATCAGTATAATGGTAATTCCGTCTAACCTGAACCTTCTTTTGACATTTAGTTTTAGAGAAAAGATAAAACAGAAACATACAGAGGTGATAGTTTTCACCTAGCAGAAAGTTGCTGGAGTAGAGGGCAAGGAAGAAAGGGTGGGTTCTGCATCTTCATACACCCTGTCAGGTTATTTACTCTGTGCAGTAATATCTGGATAATAGAATCATCCAAACCACTCAAACA